>NC_092232.1:48174981-48367481 GCF_036320965.1 Panulirus ornatus
TACCACTTTGCTCAAGGGTCGTGTCATCGTGCTCAAGGGTCGTGTCATCGTGCTCAAGGGTCGTGTCATCGTGCTCAAGGCTCGTGCCATCGTGCTCAAGGCTCGTGCCATCGTGATCAAGGCTCGTACCATCGTGCTCAAGGCTCGTACCATTGTGCTCAAGGGTCGTGTCATCGTGGTCAAGGCTCGTGCCATCGTGCTCAAGGCTCGTGCCATCGTGATCAAGGCTCGTACCATCGTGCTCAAGGCTCGTACCATCGTGCTCAAGGCTCGTACCATCGTGCTCAAGGGTCGTGTCATCGTGCTCAAGGCTCGTGCCATCGTGATCAAGGCTCGTACCATCGTGCTCAAGGGTCGTGTCATCGTGCTCAAGGCTCGTGCCATCGTGATCAAGGGTCGTACCATCGTGCTCAAGGGTCGTGTCATCGTGCTCAAGGCTCGTGCCATCGTGATCAAGGCTCGTACCATCGTGCTCAAGGCTCGTGCCATCGTGCTCAAGGCTCGTACCATTGTGCTCAAGGCTCGTGCCATCGTGCTCAAGGCTCGTACCATTGTGCTCAAGGCTCGTGCCATCGTGCTCAAGGCTCGTACCATTGTGCTCAAGGCTCGTACCATCGTGCTCAAGGCTCGTACCATTGTGCTCAAGGCTCGTGCCATCGTGCTCAAGGGTCATGCCATCGTGCTCAAGGGTCATGCCATCGTGCTCTAGGGTCGCGCTGTTAAGCTGTAAAATCCCGGCCTCGCTCAGAGAACTAGGCTGACGAAGTCGTCGAGTGATTCGACGGGTCAGGAAGGGCTCCAGACGTCTCTGAAGACGTCCCTCACCAGTGCACATCCTGAAGGCAGGCAGGCAGGTAGGCGACCAATCATACCAGCGTCTGAACCTACCAGCGGCAGGCAGGCAGGCGACCAACCATACCAGCGTCTGAACCTGCCAGCAGATGTGGTACAGACCTTCGTCTTCGTGGATGGGCCAGTGTCACCTAGCAACTCCAGTCGGGTAGACCCCTCTGTATATCCGACACCATAACACTCGTCGCGAGAGCTGAACACGTTAATTGTCTCGAGCGTCGAGCTGTTCTTGGCTCCCCCCTTGTGTCCTGCGGGTGCGACCCCACGTCACAGTGTGGCAGCAGATGCCAAGGATCTGGGGTACGTGGGACCTACACTTGTCCGGGCAATGGACACAATCCGATTCGTTCCTTTGCTTCAGTGTCTCATTCAAAAACACCTCGTGCATATGACAGTCTTTTGAGTCCTTTCTTCTTTTTTTTTCGGAACTATTTTCCTGATTAATATATTGAGGTCCCACGATAGCAGCGTGACCTCTGACCTGACCCTTAAGGAAGGTTTAGGCCCAAGGTCACGTTATCGCGCGCGAGGGTTGTACCGACAGGGTCGTCTCCGAAGCAGAGGTTCGTCTCGTTCGAGCTCAGCACAGTTCGAACCCCGCCCGTCCCTTTCGGGCGGCTTCTGTCAGGACGAGAGAATGAACTCCACGCAGGATGACAGTTCTTCACCAGATCAAGGGACGAGAACAGACGATCCCAAGTAGATAGGGGGACAAGTAGACATCGGGGATATTCCCACAGATGGATGACTGACGATCCCATTCCCAAGGTATGGCTCAAGGAGGAGGAGGAGGAGGAGGGAAGCCTCGCTCCCCCTGACGCGCATCACCCACCACACCGACGGAGGCAAAGAAAACCCATCCATTCCCGGTGGTCGACGCTCTCACACTTACCCTACGGTGAACATGACCTTATTAGCATTGGGCGGTGGTCGCCCAGTGACACGGGACGGAGGGGTGGGGAGTCGGGAGTGAGAACGCGGCCATCGTCAGCCCGGAGAATTATACATTTTACCCATAATTGGCCAGCCTGTGATTAAGGACGATTTGCTACGATCCAGCAAGGCAATCACATGTTACGGAACGGGGCACTACCAGGGCAGGGCTCCGCCCCGCCACATATTCATCATCATAACTTAATCTTGATGATGATACTCTGATCTCTCATCGCGGAGGGGTAATTGCCGCGATCGCTCACAGGCAATGGCGTGGACGGGAGTCGGTGAGGGAGGGAGGGAGGAGGAGGAGGAGCCGCTGCCGCGTCCTCTCCCAGGTGGTTGGGGTTGGAGTGACGGGAGGAGTGAGGTGGGCAGGTGAGGGGTAGCGGTGCAATGCCAGTCACCTGAGGTGGCCTCAGGTGGGCAGGGGAAGAGCAGCTGGGGTTGGAGTGACGGGAGGAGTGAGGTGGGCAGGTGAGGGGTAGCGGTGCAATGCCAGTCACCTGAGATGGCCTCAGGTGGGCAGGGGAAGAGCAGCTGGGGTTGGAGTGACGGGAGGAGTGAGGTGGGCAGGTGAGAGGTAGCGGGGCAATGCCAGTCACCTGAGGTGGCCTCAGGTGGGCAGGGGAAGAGCAGCTGGGGTTGGAGTGACGGGAGGAGTGAGGTGGGCAGGTGAGGGGTAGCGGTGCAATGCCAGTCACCTCAGGTGGCCTCAGGTGGGCAGGGGAGGAGCAGCTGGGGTTGGAGTGACGGTAGGAGTGAGGTGGGCAGGTGAGGGGTAGCGGTGCAATGCCAGTCACCTCAGGTGGCCTCAGGTGGGCAGGGGAGGAGCAGTGGCAGCCAGTCACCTGAGGTGGCCTCAGGTGGGAAGGGCTGGAATGGGGACAATGGTAGACGTCAGCGTAGGGTCAGGTGACTGTTAACAGGCAGGTGTCAGCGCGGGGTCAAGTGACTGTCAACAGGTTAGGATGGAGTGGGGTGTGTGGGGGGGCAGTGGTTGTCAGGCATGAAGTGAGGAGGGAGGGGAAAGCTGTTGGCAGGTGAGAAAGAGGGTGGAGTGGTGGACACCAGGTTGGCAGGGGCGATGGCCGGAGGGCGGAGGTCACCTGACGCCCTGGTTATCGTATGGGTAAGACGTGCGAGGGGGTAGCGCCACCTAAGTTGACCTGGGGGAGGAAGGCAAGGGTGGGTATTACCTGACGCAGTGGAAACAGCCAGGAAAATAGTTGCTGTCATGTTGGAAGCCTGGAGAAAACTGACGTGGGCAGAGCTGAGGGAGAGGTTACATGGTGGGTAGAACTGAGGGACAAGCTGGCAGGTGGGCAGAGCTGATGGAGAGGCTGACGGGTGATTACAGCGAGAAAAATGGTTACCAGTTGGGTAAAACTGTGGGAGGGGTTGACAGGTGGGCGTGGTGGGGGAAGTGAGGTTGGCAGGTGGGCAAGGCGGAGTGAACTAAGGTTGACAGATGGGCAAGCCAAATCCTCAAGGGGTGACAACATGACCAACGAAAAACAAAGAGGCAAAGGGGAGGCTTGCCACCTATGGTCACGTGATGGTTCGTGGGTGGCAGGGCGAGGGTCCAGCCCGCCCTCCAGCCCATGGTAGGGGAGGGGCGAGGGTTCTGTACACCCACCAGCCCATGGTATGGAAGGGGCGAGGGTTCTACCCGCCCTCCAGCCCATGGTAGGAGGAGGAGCGAGGGTTCTGCACGCCCTTCAACCCATGGTAGGAGGAGGGGCGAGGGTTCTGCCCGCCCTTCAACCCATGGTAGGAGGAAGGGCGAGGGTTCTGCCCACCCACCAGCCCATGGTAGGAGGAGGAGCGAGGGTTCTACCCGCCCTCCAGCCCATGGTAGGAGGAGGAGCGAGGGTTCTGCACGCCCTTCAACCCATGGTAGGAGGAGGGGCGAGGGTTCTGCCCGCCCTTCAACCCATGGTAGGAGGAGGGGCGAGGGTTCTGTCCACCCACCAGCCCATGGTATGGAAGGGGCGAGGGTTCTGCCCGCCTTCCAGCCCATGGTAGGAGGAGCGAGGGGTCCAGCCCAGCCTCTAGCGACCCCACGGTGGAGGGAGCAGGTATAGGATGCTATGTACAAACCCAAACCAAAGTTCGGGGACTCAACATCGAAGTGTCTATCTTCTTTTTTCCCCAAACCACACGGCACCGAGACGGTCCCGAGACGCAAGCCTGGCTGAGGTCTCCGGCGATGACGTCTGGTCTGCATCTGTCTTGGTCGACTGGCTGCTGTGGTAGGGAGAGACACCTGGAAGGGTTGGTGGTGTTCATGGCAATCACCTGGCCGACCAGGCTGCCATTACCACCATAATGACCCGGCCGGCCAAAACGCAACGACCTCGAGCAAGGCTGTCCAATTTTTTTTTTTTTTTTTCCCTTCCCCCGACACCGTCCATCCTCTTGACTCGCTGATGCAGGCTGGTCTGAAGCCGTGGCCCCTGAACCACACGATATTCCTCACGTCATTTGCATCCTGACCCTGAGACACACACACACACGGGACTTGAGCAGGTTGGGGTGGGTGGGTAGAGGCGCTGCTCCTCACGCTGTCCCAGATCACCATCTGCCGCCCGGGATGACGTAACCCACCAGCACACCCACAGAAACAGCAGCAGCAGCAACAGCTGGAGTCTTGACCATGGCCCGGCCTCGCCACTTAATACTCCCATCACCACTACCTCCGGCCGCCGCCACTAACTACTACCACCACCCATGACTGGCATCACCACCACTGACCCTGGCCGCGACCATCGCCACGATCCTTGGCCACTACCGCCACTGGCCTTAGCCGCCACGACCACCACCACAACTGGACTGCCACTACTCGCACCACTATTATCCATCTTGTCCGCCACTACCATTATCTTTGGCCACCCCTTCTACCACTACCCCCGATAGCCACTGTCTTCCACTCTACCACTACCCCCTACAGACACTATCACCCCCATCCACCAGTACCCCCGACAGCCACTACAACCACCAGTACCCCCGACAGCCACTACAACCACCACTACCCTTGGCCACCGCCGCCACCACTACTCTCAGACCCTGACCTTGGGAGGAGATAGACGTGTCTATCGTACTCACTCGCACAGTGGGGTCAAAGCATCACCAAACAGCATTACGCAACTCGCCTTACATCCTCTACTCGCTCCTGTAAACCCGGTCTTTTCCGATATATATATATATATATATATATATATATATATATATATATATATATATATATATATACTATTCGCCATTTCCCGCGTTAGCGAGGTAGCGTTAAGAACAGAGGACTGACCCTTGGAGGGAATATCCTCACTTGGCCCCCTTCTCTGTTCCTTCTTTTAGACAATCAAAAACGAGAGGGGAGGATTTCCAGTCCCCCACCCGCTCCCTCTCCTTTTAGTCGCCTTCTACGACACGTAGGGAATACGTGGGAAGTATTCTTTCTCCCCTATCCCCAGGGATAATATATATATATATATATATATATATATATATATATATATATATATATATATTTTTTTTTTTTTTTTTTTTTTTTATACTTTGTCGCTGTCTCCCGCGTTTGCGAGGTAGCGCAAGGAAACAGACGAAAGAAATGGCCCAACCCCCTCCCCCCATACACATGTACATACACACGTCCACACACGCAAATATACATACCTACACAGCTTTCCATGGTTTACCCCAGACGCTTCACATGCCTTGATTCAATCCACTGACAGCACGTCAACCCCTGTATACCACATCGCTCCAATTCACTCTATTCCTTGCCCTCCTTTCACCCTCCTGCATGTTCAGGCCCCGATCACTCAAAATCTTTTTCACTCCATCTTTCCACCTCCAATTTGGTCTCCCTCTTCTCCTCGTTCCCTCCACCTCCGACACATATATCCTCTTGGTCAATCTTTCCTCACTCATTCTCTCCATGTGCCCAAACCATTTCAAAACACCCTCTTCTGCTCTCTCAACCACGCTCTTTTTATTTCCACACATCTCTCTTACCCTTACGTTACTTACTCGATCAAACCACCTCACACCACACATTGTCCTCAAACATCTCATTTCCAGCACATCCATCCTCCTGCGCACAACTCTATCCATAGCCCACGCCTCGCAACCATACAACATTGTTGGAACCACTATTCCTTCAAACATACCCATTTTTGCTTTCCGAGATAATGTTCTCGACTTCCACACATTTTTCAAGGCTCCCAAAATTTTCGCCCCCTCCCCCACCCTATGATCCACTTCCGCTTCCATGGTTCCATCCGCTGACAGATCCACTCCCAGATATCTAAAACACTTCACTTCCTCCAGTTTTTCTCCATTCAAACTCACCTCCCAATTGACTTGACCCTCAACCCTACTGTACCTAATAACCTTGCTCTTATTCACATTTACTCTTAACTTTCTTCTTCCACACACTTTACCAAACTCAGTCACCAGCTTCTGCAGTTTCTCACATGAATCAGCCACCAGCGCTGTATCATCAGCGAACAACAACTGATTCACTTCCCAAGCTCTCTCATCCCCAACAGACTTCATACTTGCCCCTCTTTCCAGGACTCTTGCATTTACCTCCCTAACAACCCCATCCATAAACAAATTAAACAACCATGGAGACATCACACACCCCTGCCGCAAACCTACATTCACTGAGAACCAATCACTTTCCTCTCTTCCTACACGTACACATGCCTTACATCCTCGATAAAAACTTTTCACTGCTTCTAACAACTTGCCTCCCACACCATATATTCTTAATACCTTCCACAGAGCATCTCTATCAACTCTATCATATGCCTTCTCCAGATCCATAAATGCTACATACAAATCCATTTGCTTTTCTAAGTATTTCTCACATACATTCTTCAAAGCAAACACCTGATCCACACATCCTCTACCACTTCTCTACCACATATATATATATATATGACGTATTCACGAAGCAGACACTTGACAGTCACAGATGAACTTGTAGACCACGAGGGAAAAACCAAAGCAGGACAATATGCCTGAGCGCTCCCGTATACCTCAACACATCTTCAGAGGCAAAGAGCAGCCAACCACAGACGGAGGACAATATACACAGAGACACCCTAGTACATGTTACCAGGATCACGTCTCACACTGTACTGAACCAGGCAGTGAGGGGTGGTATGGCCACCTTACCACGTAAGAGTCAAGTAGGTGATTCACACTCAGGTAACCAGACCTGACCCGACGACTCAAGGTCACAACGGGTGTACCAGATCATCAACCATCGTGCACAAGTCACTATGTAATATATATATGCGTAACATGACGTTGTCTAGGCTCAATAATCCACTGCTAACATGACGTTGTCTAGGCTCAATAATCCTCTGCTAACATGACGTTGTCTAGGATCAATAATCCACTGCTAACATGACGTTGTCTAGGCTCAATGATCCACTGCTAACATGACGTTGTCTAGGCTCAATAATCCTCTGCTAACATGACGTTGTCTAGGCTCAATAATCCTCTGCTAACATGACGTTGTCTAGGCTCAATAATCAACTGCTAACATGACGTTAATCCTCTGCTAACGTGACGTTGTCTAGGCTCAATAATCCACTGCTAACATGACGTTAATCCTCTGCTAACATGACGCTGTCTAGGATCAATAATCCACTGCTAACATGACGTTGTCTAGGCTCAATAATCCACTGCTAACATGACGTTGTCTAGGCTCAATAATCCTCTGCTAACATGACGTTGTCTAGGCTTAATAATCCACTGCTAACATGACGTTGTCTAGGCTCAATAATCCTCTGCTAACATGACGTTGTCTAGGCTCAATAATCCCCTGCTAACATGACGTTGTCTAGGATCAATAATCCCCTGCTAACATGACGTTGTCTAGGATCAATAATCCCCTGCTAACATGACGTTGTCTAGGATCAATAATCCCCTGCTAACATGACGTTGTCTAGGCTCAATAATCCACTGCTAACATGACGTTGTCTAGGCTCAATAATCCACTGCTAACATGACGTTGTCTAAGCTCAATAATCCCCTGCTAACATGACGTTGTCTAGGCTCAATAATCCACTGCTAACATGACGTTGTCTAGGCTCAATAATCCCCTGCTAACATGACGTTGTCTAGGCTCAATAATCCACTGCTAACATGACGTTGTCTAGGCTCAATAATCCACTGCTAACATGACGTTGTCTAGGCTCAATAATCCACTGCTAACATGACGTTGTCTAGGCTCAATAATCCTCTGCTAACATGACGTTGTCTAGGCTCAATAATCCACTGCTAACATGACGTTAATCCTCTGCTAACATGACGTTGTCTAGGCTCAATAATCCACTGCTAACATGACGTTAATCCTCTGCTAACATGACGTTGTCTAGGCTCAATAATCCCCTGCTAACATGACGTTGTCTAAGCTTAATAATCCACTGCTAACACTCACATTCTTACCATCAGTCACCTGTATAAGAGCAGAGGAGAACAGGTTTCCCATTTATAAAACTTTGACACTTTATGATGGAAGAAGCTCCGGACCAGTCAATAAGAGGCGAGTCTACACATTCATGTGAGCCCGGAGAACACCACTAGCTTGTGGCCCAGTCTGTACACGAGTATTTATGTTGGCTTACGTGAGACCTCAAGACTTTTACCTGTACGTCCCATGTGAAACGAACATGTTTTTGCAAAACTCTGTACATTGTCTACATAGCATACAGATAAAGATGCCTAAAACTTCTCTCTGGTATTCGAGTCCTCTCGTGTGAAGAGAGCCAAAGGGAATTAAGTTTGCATTCCCTAGAATGTTGTTGTTTGAGATCAAACCTCCACACAACTCAGGAGGTGTGGGGGCCCTATGTTCTAGGGCGGGCCCCAGCAGGTGGTGAGGGACCTAAGCACTAGGGGCCTAGAGGGGGGTTGGGGCTTGCTATCACCCACCCGGCCCCCCTCGAGAGCCAGGCTCCCTCTGATTCCCTCGAAAGGTGTTGAGTACGGCGGGATACGATCGAAGTCCACTGCTAGTATCAGTGACACAGGATATGCATCAAACACACACACATAAAAAATCGCAACGATGGT
Source organism: Panulirus ornatus (assembly GCF_036320965.1). Lineage (NCBI taxonomy): Eukaryota > Metazoa > Arthropoda > Malacostraca > Decapoda > Palinuridae > Panulirus > Panulirus ornatus. Next base: position 48,183,862 of record NC_092232.1, read on the forward strand.
TTCAAACACAATAGATTCAGATCTGATAACGATATACAGAGACATTCGTCTATACACACAGCTGTTATCAGTCGAATATAAGTATGCCAATGTGACAGGGCGTGAAAAAAATAATAAAAATACATACAACAGAGAGTTTCAAGTAGAGACTGGCTGGCTTCGCGAGTGAGAGTGGGAGGGTGTGAGGAGGTGCCGGCGGCTTCGTATGGGGGGGGGGGCCAGCAAATTTAGCACAGTTCCCCCTTCAGTTACGATGACAGAAACTGGACGAGGAGACCCGACCGACCCCCTCTCAGGTGTAGATAAAAGATGGACCTAACCGCCAAAGTAGGTTACGTACGTAACTTTTAGAATCATTTGAGTTATATGACCAATAAAACAAGGGAGGGGTTAAACAGGCAATCGTGTACTTACGTCGCCCGCCAGGTGGGTAGGGGCTGCGATAGCAATCATTGGTTGAGGGAAGACACGGAAACCTCAGCACATTGACCAATGTCAGCCAGTAACCTCGCTCTCTTCTGGTGCTGTGTGTTATCTCTGGTGGCTACGTTGTATTCAAGCCCTGTACCATCACAATATGTCGCAGGATTTTCACTGTGGTTCACCTGTCACACTAAGACGCTGCAATACTTTCACTGTAAGTTGTTAACCAGTCACTTTAATACGTTGCTGTTAACCAGTCACTTTAATACGTTGCAATACTTTTACTGTAAGTTGTTAACCAGTCTCACTTTAATACGTTGCAATACTTTCACTGTAAGTTAACCAGTCACTTTAATACGTTGCAATAGTTTCACTGTAAATTAATCAGTCACTTTAATACATTGCAATACTTTCACTAAGTTAACCAGTCACTTTAATACGTTGCAATACTTTCACTGTAAGTTAACCAGTCACTTTAATACGTTGCAATACTTTCACTAAGTTAACCAGTCACTTTAATACGTTGCAATAGTTTCACTGTAAATTAATCAGTCACTTTAATACGTTGCAATATTTTCACTAATTAGCCAGTCACTTTAATACGTGCAATACTTTCCACTAAGTTAACCAGTCACTTTTAATACGTTGCAATACTTTCACTTAAGTTAACCAGTCACTTTAATACGCAGCAATGTTTTCACGCGCTGATCACCAATCAATAGATAATAGATACACGGATGTTTCCCACCATACTAATCACAATCAATGTTCCAATATTCCCTCTTCATAATGCAGTGTTTTCGCTACTGTTCACCAATCATTACTTCTTTTTTTTTTTGGCCTTAGCCGCCACGACCACCCCACAACTGGACTGCCACTACTCGCACCACTATTATCCATCTTGTCCGCCACTACCATTATCTTTGGCCACCCCTTCTACCACTACCCCCGATAGCCACTGTCTTCCACTCTACCACTACCCCCTACAGACACTATCACCCCCATCCACCAGTACCCCCGACAGCCACTACAACCACCAGTACCCCGACAGCCACTACAACCACCACTACCCTTGGCCACCGCCGCCACCACTACTCTCAGACCCTGACCTTGGGAGGAGATAGACGTGTCTATCGTACTCACTCGCACAGTGGGGTCAAAGCATCACCAAACAGCATTACGCAACTCGCCTTACATCCTCTACTCGCTCCTGTAAACCCGGTCTTTTCCGATATATATATATATATATATATATATATATATATATATATATTATATATATAATATATACTATTCGCCATTTCCCGCGTTAGCGAGGTAGCGTTAAGAAACAGAGGACTGACCCTTGGAGGGAATATCCTCACTTGGCCCCCTTCTCTGTTCCTTCTTTTAGACAATCAAAAACGAGAGGGGAGGATTTCCAGTCCCCCACCCCGCTCCCTCTCCTTTTAGTCGCCTTCTACGACACGTAGGGAATACGTGGGAAGTATTCTTTCTCCCCTATCCCCAGGGATAATATATATATATATATATATATATATATATATATATATATATATATATATATTTTTTTTTTTTTTTTTTTTTTTATACTTTGTCGCTGTCTCCCGCGTTTGCGAGGTAGCGCAAGGAAACAGACGAAAGAAATGGCCCAACCCCCTCCCCCCATACACATGTACATACACACGTCCACACACGCAAATATACATACCTACACAGCTTTCCATGGTTTACCCCAGACGCTTCACATGCCTTGATTCAATCCACTGACAGCACGTCAACCCCTGTATACCACATCGCTCCAATTCACTCTATTCCTTGCCCTCCTTTCACCCTCCTGCATGTTCAGGCCCCGATCACTCAAAATCTTTTTCACTCCATCTTTCCACCTCCAATTTGGTCTCCCTCTTCTCCTCGTTCCCTCCACCTCCGACACATATATCCTCTTGGTCAATCTTTCCTCAACTCATTCTCTCCATGTGCCCAAACCATTTCAAAACACCCTCTTCTGCTCTCTCAACCACGCTCTTTTTATTTCCACACATCTCTCTTACCCTTACGTTACTTACTCGATCAAACCACCTCACACCACACATTGTCCTCAAACATCTCATTTCCAGCACATCCATCTCCTGCGCACAACTCTATCCATAGCCCACGCCTCGCAACCCATACAACATATGTTGGAACCACTATTCCTTCAAACATACCCATTTTTGCTTTCCGAGATAATGTTCTCGACTTCCACACATTTTTCAAGGCTCCCAAAATTTTCGCCCCCTCCCCACCCTATGATCCACTTCCGCTTCCATGGTTCCATCCGCTGACAGATCCACTCCCAGATATCTAAAACACTTCACTTCCTCCAGTTTTTCTCCATTCAAACTCACCTCCCAATTGACTTGACCCTCAACCCTACTGTACCTAATAACCTTGCTCTTATTCACATTTACTCTTAACTTTCTTCTTCCACACACTTTACCAAACTCAGTCACCAGCTTCTGCAGTTTCTCACATGAATCAGCCACCAGCGCTGTATCATCAGCGAACAACAACTGATTCACTTCCCAAGCTCTCTCATCCCCAACAGACTTCATACTTGCCCCTCTTTCCAGGACTCTTGCATTTACCTCCCTAACAACCCCATCCATAAACAAATTAAACAACCATGGAGACATCACACACCCCTGCCGCAAACCTACATTCACTGAGAACCAATCACTTTCCTCTCTTCCTACACGTACACATGCCTTACATCCTCGATAAAAACTTTTCACTGCTTCTAACAACTTGCCTCCCACACCATATATTCTTAATACCTTCCACAGAGCATCTCTATCAACTCTATCATATGCCTTCTCCAGATCCATAAATGCTACATACAAATCCATTTGCTTTTCTAAGTATTTCTCACATACATTCTTCAAAGCAAACACCTGATCCACACATCCTCTACCACTTCTCTACCACATATATATATATATATGACGTATTCACGAAGCAGACACTTGACAGTCACAGATGAACTTGTAGACCATGAGGGAAAAACCAAAGCAGGACAATATGCCTGAGCGCTCCCGTGTACCTCAACCCATCTTCAGAAGCAAAGAGCAGCCAACCACAGACGGAGGACAATATACACAGAGACACCCTAGTACACGTTACCAGGATCACGTCTCACACTGTACTGAAGCAGGCAGTGAGGGGTGGTATGGCCACCTTACCACGTAAGAGTCAAGTAGGTGATTCACACTCAAGTAACCAGACCTGACCCGACGACTCAAGGTCACTACGGGTGTGTCAGGTCATCAACCATCGTGCACAAGTCACTATGTAATATATATATATATGCGTAACATGACGTTGTCTAGGCTCAATAATCCACTGCTAACATGACGTTGTCTAGGCTCAATAATCCACTGCTAACATGACGTTGTCTAGGCTCAAAAATCCTCTGCTAACATGACGTTGTCTAGGCTCAATAATCCCCTGCTAACATGACGTTGTCTAGGCTCAATAATCCTCTGCTAACATGACGTTGTCTAGGCTCAATAATCCACTGCTAACATGACGTTGTCTAGGCTCAATAATCCCCTGCTAACATGACGTTGTCTAAGCTTAATAATCCACTGCTAACATGACGTTGTCTAGGCTCAAAAATCCTCTGCTAACATGACGTTGTCTAGACTCAATAATCCACTGCTAACATGACGTTAATCCTCTGCTAACATGACGTTGTCTAGGCTCAATAATCCCCTGCTAACATGACGTTGTCTAAGCTTAATAATCCACTGCTAACATGACGTTGTCTGGGCTCAATAATCCACTGCTAACATGACGTTGTCTAGGCTCAATAATCCTCTGCTAACATGACGTTGTCTAGGCTCAATAATCCTCTGCTAACATGACGTTGTCTAGGCTCAATAATCCACTGCTAACATGACGTTGTCTAGGCTCAATAATCCTCTGCTAACATGACGTTGTCTAGGCTCAATAATCCTCTGCTAACATGACGTTGTCTAGGCTCAATAATCCTCTGCTAACATGACGTTGTCTAGGCTCAATAATCCACTGCTAACATGACGTTGTCTAGGCTCAATAATCCACTGCTAACATGACGTTGTCTAGGCTTAATAATCCACTGCTAACATGACGTTGTCTAGGCTCAATAATCCTCTGCTAACATGACGTTGTCTAGGCTCAATAATCCACTGCTAACATGACGTTAATCCTCTGCTAACATGACGTTGTCTAAGCTTAATAATCCTCTGCTAACATGACGTTGTCTAGGCTCAATAATCCACTGCTAACATGACGTTAATCCTCTGCTAACATGACGTTGTCTAGGCTCAATAATCCACTGCTAACATGACGTTGTCTAAGCTCAATAATCCACTGCTAACACTCACATTCTTACCATCAGTCACCTGTATAAGAGCAGAGGAGAACAGGTTTCCCATTTATAAAACTTTGACACTTTATGATGGAAGAAGCTCCGGACCAGTCAATAAGAGGCGAGTCTACACATTCATGTGAGCCAGGAGAACACCACTAGCTTGTGGCCCAGTCTGTACACGAGTATTTATGTTGGCTTACGTGAGACCTCAAGACTTTTACCTGTACGTCCCATGTGAAACGAACATGTTTTTGCAAAACTCTGTACATTGTCTACATAGCATACAGATAAAGATGCCTAAAACTTCTCTCTGGTATTCGAGTCCTCTCGTGTGAAGAGAGCCAAAGGGAATTAAGTTTGCATTCCCTAGAATGTTGTTGTTTGAGATCAAACCTCCACACAACTCAGGAGGTGTGGGGGCCCTATGTTCTAGGGCGGGCCCCAGCAGGTGGTGAGGGACCTAAGCACTAGGGGCCTAGAGGGGGGTTGGGGCTTGCTATCACCCACCCGGCCCCCCTCGTGAGCCAGGCTCCCTCTGATTCCCTCGAAAGGTGTTGAGTACGGCGGGATACGATCGAAGCCCATTGCTAGTATCAGTGATACAGGATATGCATCAAACACACACACATAAAAAATCGCAACGATGGTTTCAAACACAATAGATTCAGATCTGATAACGATATACAGAGGCATTCGTCTATACACACAGCTGTTATCAGTCGAATATAAGTATGCCAATGTGACAGGGCGTGAAAAAAATAAAAATAAAAATACAACAGAAAGTTTCAAGTAGAGACTGGCTGGCTTCGCGAGTGAGAGTGGGAGGGTGTGAGGAGGTGCCGGCGGCTTCGTATGGGGGGGGGGCCAGCAAATTTAGCACAGTTCCCCCTTCAGTTACGATGACAGAAACTGGACGAGGAGACCCGACCGACCCCCTCCCAGGTGTAGATAAAAGATGGACCTAACCGCCAAAGTAGGTTACGTACGTAACTTTTAGAATCATTTGAGTTATATGACCAATAAAACAAGGGAGGGGTTAAACAGGCAATCGTGTACTTACGTCGCCCGCCAGGTGGGTAGGGGCTGCGATAGCAATCATTGGTTGAGGGAAGACACGGAAACCTCAGCACATTGACCAATGTCAGCCAGTAACCTCGCTCTCTTCTGGTGCTGTGTGTTATCTCTGGTGGCTACGTTGTATTCAAGCCCTGTACCATCACAATATGTCGCAGGATTTTCACTGTGGTTCACCTGTCACACTAAGACGCTGCAATACTTTCACTGTAAGTTGTTAACCAGTCACTTTAATACGTTGCTGTTAACCAGTCACTTTAATACGTTGCGATACTTTTACTGTAAGTTGTTAACCAGTCTCACTTTAATACCTTGCAATACTTTCACTAAGTTAACCAGTCACTTTAATACGTTGCAATAGTTTCACTGTAAATTAATCAGTCACTTTAATACGTTGCAATATTTTCACTAAGTTAGCCAGTCACTTTAATACGTCGCAATACTTTCATTGTAAAGTTAACCAGTCACTTTAATACACTGCAATACTTTCACTGTAAGTTAACCAGTCACTTTAATACGTTGAAATACTTTCACTAAGTTAACCAGTCACTTTAATACGTTGCAATACTTTCACTTAACCAGTCTCACTTTAATATGTTGCAATACTTTCACTGTAAGTTAGTCAGTCACATTAATACGTTACAATACTTTCACTAAGTTAACCAGTCACTTTAATACGCAGCAATGTTTTCACGCGCTGATCACCAATCAATAGATAATAGATACACGGATGTTTCCCACCATACTAATCACCAATCAATGTTCCAATATTCCCTCTTCATAATGCAGTGTTTTCGCTACTGTTCACCAATCATTACTTTTTTTTTTTGTCAAACCTATTGGCCATTACACGTACCAATATATCTACCATATTGTTCACCAGTCACTAAACAATTAACAATAGTTCCAACCACGTTGTTCACCAATGTATGCATGAAACAAGTCATTTCACCATGTCACCCATCACTGGGGAATAAATAAATAAAGGCAGACAGTATGAATTATGTACATGTGTATAAATGTATATGTCTGTGTGTGTATATATATATATATATGTATACACTGAGATGTATAGGTATGTATATTTGAGTGTGCGGACGTGTATGTATATACATGTGTATGTGGGTGGGTTGGGCCATTCTTTCGTCTGTTTCCTTGCGCTGCCTCGCTAACGCGGGAGACGGCGATAAAGCAAAATAAATAAATAAATAAATACCCATCACTTCTAAATAATCGTAAGTCGTTGGAAATATAGTTACTTTCCTCGCGCCCTTTTCATTCATGGATGAATGAAAGTAAACTTAAGAGAGAGGGGGGAAAAACTATTGCATTCACTAAGAGCCTAACGCAAATCTAACGCACGAAATAATTTTCAAACCGGTTCAGAGGCGTAGCGCGGGCGAGTGTCGGCTGCACGACTAATATAAAACAAAATAAATAAGCGACGACTGGTTTCAAACCTCTGAAACAAAGGAGGTGATGGGAGGTACATTACTTCCACAAGTATAATCTGAAAACATCTATGAACAATGAGACGCTAACAACTGTGGTCAATAAAACATTATACGTAAGACTCTCTCTCTCTCTCCAACGACCACTTTCGTTGAAGATCGCTCACTTCTCCATCAACATTTCGAGCCTACAGTCTCCACAATCACCAGGTTTTCACCGACAGTGAAAGCCGATCAATCCAACAACGAATCTAAAGCAAGAAGGTAACCAAATCACCATTTTCTGGTATCTCACTTGAAACACAATCGTTCGTCCCACGGTTTTCGAACCATGAGTCGTTTACTCACTCTTTGGTGGAAACGTGAGTAAAGCCATGAGTGAGGGCATACACGACATACCGTATTCAAGTTACAGGGCACTACTCTAACCTGACACTCGTTCTAGAGTGAGGATTGCACTCAATTCTTTGTACTTCATCCTCCCTAACTCGGTCGTATGTGTGTGTGTGTGTGTGGGTGGGTGGGTGGGTGGGTGTGTTGACAAAATTATTCACTGGATCCTTTTCTTCACAAACTTTCAAAACGTCACTTGCATTACCGTAATACAATTCATCTAATCATTATCATGTCTTCAAGAACCATAATAAATCACTTCCAAAATTATACTACATAGATCTACAGTGTTTACACTTTTACGGCTCGACTCCCGTACCCGTTTTCTATTAAATCCATCCAAATAACAATATCCATTTCGTCTCAACGGCGTTTCTGGCTCACTCTCTATTACTCACTACGTCTTAGGATCACGTAGATCACACACACACACCCAAGGCCGTAACTGTGTTACACATGGCCCACCACGTCTTGTCTCCGGCAAGGTCAGGGTGTAACTGCCTTTTATAAGGTGACCTGCTGCCATTTAGTTTGGAGCAGGTGTGTGTGTGTGTGTGTGTTGGGGGGGGAGGGGGGGCAGCAAAGGCTCATGACCCGGTGTGTCGACCATATAGGATCCATTATACTGCCGACAAATCAAAGCGTAAATCCCATCTCTCGACTTCTCGTGTAATAAGATGGGGATATCTATCTAAACTTGATAGTACATGGTATTTATTTTCCAATACTACAGTGAAGCCTTAACGAACCTGTGGACCCCGCGAACGTAAAAAAAAAAAAAAAAAAAAAGGACTGGTTAACGAACGAGTAGGCGGGGCAACGAGCATTTGCCTATCCGCAGCGTATTCTCGCGGGCCCAGGCGACGCCGACGTAAATATTACAATCCCTGACAGCTGAGGTAAGACTGATAATGCTGCGTTGGTCGCTGACATACACATGATAACCTGAGAAAGACAGCAAACAACGCTAGGCCTATAAATCCACACAAGATCGCTCGTCATGAGAGGTATCCATGTCCAATTATGTACTGTCACTATTCCAGTATATATATATATATATATATATATATATATATATATATATATATATATATATATATATATATATATATATTTGTCGCTGTCTCCCGCGTTTGCGAGGTAGCGCAAGGAAACAGACGAAAGAAATGGCCCAGCCCACCCCCATACACATGTATACGTCCACACACGCAAATATACATACCTACACAACTTTCCATGGTTTACCCAGACGCTTCACATGCCCTGATTCAATCCTCTGACAGCACGTCAACCCCGGTATACCACATCGATCCAATTAACTCTATTCCTTGCCCTCCTTTCACCCTCCTGCATGTTCAGGCCCCGATCACACAAAATCTTTTTCACTCCATCTTTCCACCTCCAATTTGGTCTCCCTCTTCTCCTCGTTCCCTCCACCTCCGACACATATATCCTCTTGGTCAATCTTTCCTCACTCATTCTCTCCATGTGCCCAAACCACTTCAAAACACCCTCTTCTGCTCTCTCAACCACGCTCTTTTTATTTCCACACATCTCTCTTACCCTTACGTTACTCACTCGATCAAACCACCTCACACCACACATTGTCCTCAAACATCTCATTTCCAGCACATCCATCCTCCTGCGCACAACTCTATCCATAGCCCACGCCTCGCAACCATACAACATTGTTGGAACCACTATTCCTTCAAACATACCCATTTTTGCTTTCCGAGATAATGTTCTCGACTTCCACACATTCTTCAAGGCCCCCAGAATTTTCGCCCCCTCCCCCACCCTATGATCCACTTCCGCTTCCATGGTTCCATCCGCTGACAGATCCACTCCCAGATATCTAAAACACTTCACTTCCTCCAGTTTTTCTCCATTCAAACTCACCTCCCAATTGACTTGACCCTCAACCCTACTGTACCTAATAACCTTGCTCTTATTCACATTTACTCTTAACTTTCTTCTTCCACACACTTTACCAAACTCAGTCACCAGCTTCTGCAGTTTCTCACATGAATCAGCCACCAGCGCTGTATCATCAGCGAACAACAACTGACTCACTTCCCAAGCTCTCTCATCCCCAACAGACTTCATACTTGCCCCTCTTTCCAAAACTCTTGCATTTACCTCCCTAACAACCCCATCCATAAACAAATTAAACAACCATGGAGACATCACACACCCCTGCCGCAAACCTACATTCACTGAGAACCAATCACTTTCCTTTCTTCCTACACGTACACATGCCTTACATCCTCGATAAAAACTTTTCACTGCTTCTAACAACTTTCCTCCCACACCATATATTCTTAATACCTTCCACAGAGCATCTCTATCAACTCTATCATATGCCTTCTCCAGATCCATAAATGCTACATACAAATCCATTTGCTTTTCTAAGTATTTCTCACATACATTCTTCAAAGCAAACACCTGATCCACACATCCTCTACCACTTCTGAAACCACACTGCTCTTCCCCAATCTGATGCTCTGTACATGCCTTCACCCTCTCAATCAATACCCTCCCATATAATTTACCAGGAATACTCAACAAACTTATACCTCTGTAATTTGAGCACTCACTCTTATCCCCTTTGCCTTTGTACAGTGGCACTATGCACGCATTCCGCCAATCCTCAGGCACCTCACCATGAGTCATACATACATTAAATAACCTTACCAACCAGTCAACAATACAGTCACCCCCTTTTTTAATAAATTCCACTGCAACACCATCCAAACCTGCTGCCTTGCCGGCTTTCATCTTCCGCAAAGCTTTCACTACCTCTTCTCTGTTTACCAAATCATTTTCCCTAACCCTCTCACTTTGCACACCACCTCGACCAAAACACCCTATATCTGCCACTCTATCATCAAACACATTCAACAAACCTTCAAAATACTCACTCCATCTCCTTCTCACATCACCACTACTTGTTATCACCTCCCCATTTGTCGCTGTCTCCCGCGTTTGCGAGGTAGCGCAAGGAAAGACGAAAGAAATGGCCCAGCCCACCCCCATACACATGTATATACATACGTCCATACACGCAAATATACATACCTACACAGCTTTCCGTAGTTTACCCCAGACGCTTTACATGCCCTGATTCAATCCACTGACAGCACGTCAACCCCGGTATACCGCATCGATCCAATTCACTCTATTCCTTGCCCTCCTTTCACCCTCCTGCATGTTCAGGCCCCGATAACACAAAATCTTTTTCACTGCATCTTTCCACCTCCAATTTGGTCTCCCACTTCTCCTCGTTCCCTCCACCTCCGACACATATATCCTCTTGGTCAATCTTTCCTCACTCATTCTCTCCATGTGTCCAAACCATTTCAAAACACCCTCTTCTGCTCTCTCAACCACGCTCTTTTTATATCCACACATCTCTCTTACCCTTACATTACTTACTCGATCAAACCACCTCACACCACATGTTGTCCTCAAACATCTCATTTCCAGCACATCCACCCTCCTGCGCACAACCCTATCCATAGCCCACGCCTCGCAACCATACAACATTGTTGGAACCACTATTCCTTTAAACATACCCATTTTTGCTTTCCAAGATAATGTTCTCGACTTCCACACATTCTTCAAGGCTCCCAGGATTTTCGCCCCCTCCCCCACCCTATGATCCACTTCCGCTTCCATGGTTCCATCCGCTGCCAGATCCACTCCCAGATATCTAAAACACTTTACTTCCTCCAGTTTTTCTCCATTCAAACTTACCTCCCAATTGACTTGACCCTCAGCCCTACTGTACCTAATAACCTTGCTCTTATTCACATTTACTCTTAACTTTCTTCTTTCACACACTTTACCAAACTCAGTCACCAGCTTCTGCAGTTTCTCACATGAATCAGCCACCAGCGCTGTATCATCAGCGTATTTGGGTTAGCATTTTCTCATCCCCTTCATCTATCGAGAAAATCATTTTCACAGTAATGTCATTCTGTTTCCTCATTATGTTCAAAACTGTCAATTCCAAAACCATTGTTTTAAGTCTGTCTTGAATATCTAGTTTGTGTGCATTACTCCTGTCCACTAAGACTGTTGAATCGTCTCTCACTGTCTCTTAAGACAATGTAAATTCAGTGTCTTTTTGTCCAATATAGTGAAATACACTTCGAATATTGGCTACGATTCATTTTTCTTCGTATGGTAATTCTAATCAGGCGAGCGTACTTAAAGTCATTATTCACACGAGAGGCTTCACAAACTGGCTAGGTTATTGCTTGCTCCTCTCGACGACTTTGAACCCAGAAGTGATCCACTGTTGCTTTGACTTTTCGAATTGCTCTGCGAAACATCACTGCTGTATCCCTTTCATGGGACGATCTGTCTTTAATTTCACTGTTGTGGTGTCAACACTGCACGTTCACCCTTTCACAACTCATGGTGTTGTTATTCCATGTGTGGCGGGGTGGCGATGGGAATGAATAAAGGCACACAGGATGAATTATGTGTATGGGTACATATGTGTAAGTCTGTGTGTGTATGTGTATGTATACATTGAGATGTATAGGGATGTATATGTGCTGTGTGTGGACGTGTATCAGTTATCCATTTTCTCCACTCTGATGGTATACTTACGTCTTCCTGCACTTGGTATTCGATCTTCGTGGTGTGAACTTATGAACCGTCGAGACATGATGGCGTCTTTAAAATTACTATGGTTCCTATGTACCACAGTTTTTTTGGGGGGTCATAAATGTAAACGATGAATAAGGGAGGACCCAGGCACCCAGCCTAGTCGACCCTGCGGTGGTCGGAAACAACGGGGGTAGTGGACATGGGAGGAAAATGTAACAGCAAAGTAGCCGATTTTTTCTTCTTTTCCGACTGTAATGGTGTAGAACACGGGAATAAACTACCACCAGACGTTTTAAAGGAAAATACTATAATTACCTTCCAATCTAGTGTAATCTGCTGACAGTAAATAATCCTACTCCACGAAGACATATAATTCATCCTCTCCAGACAGCAATTGTTCGTTAAAAAAAAAAAAAAATGAAGGGGAACTTAAACCATCCACACTTTCCCCTAAAATTCCCAAGGTAGTACACTCTCGCCATACATGACGGCTCTGCTAAACGCTCTCTCTCTCTCTCTCTCTCTCTCTCTCTCTCTCTCTCTCTCTCTCTGTTGTCCCGTCACACAGCACTGCCAGCCCGTCACTCTACGTGCTGACGAACACGTCACACAATCCTGCAGGCCCAATACACGGTCATATTGGTCTGTCCCCACAGCTCTGTTGGCCCGTTACGAAATGCTGATAGCCCGTCACACATTGCTGTAGGTCTGTCACATGACACAGCTGGCCCGTCACACAGTCCTGCTGTTACGTCACACATTACTTTTCAATCGGCACGCAATACTACTGCTGGCCCGGCACACAATACTCCTGGCCCGTCACATTGCACTGTTGGCACGTAACACAGTGCTACGGGCCCGTCACATATTACTTCTAGGCCCGTCATACAGCAGTGACGACCTGGTACACACTACTGCCGGCCGGTTACATAGCGCTGCTGGCCCGTCACACACTACTACTGGTCCGTCACACGCTACTCATGGTGCAGTAACGTATTTTCAGTACATACTGCTGGTACAGTAACGTATTTTCAGTACATACTGCTGGTACAGTAACGTATTCTCGGTACATACTGATGGTACAGCAACATATTCTCGGTACATAATGATGGCACAGCAACATATTCTCGGTACATAATGATGGCACAGCAACATATTCTCGGTACATAATGATGGTATAGCAACGTATTTTCAGTACATACTGCTGGTACAGTAACGTATTCTCGGTACATACTAATGGTTAGGTTAGGTTAGGTTAGGTACAGCAACATATTCTCGGTACATACTGATGGTACAGCAACGTATTCTCGGTACATACTAATGGTACAGCAACGTATTCTCGGTACATACTGATGGTACAGCAACATATTCTCGGTACATACTGATGGTACAGCAACATATTCTCGGTACATACTGATGTTACAGCAAAGTATTCTCGGTACATACTGATGGTACAGCAACGTATTCTCGGTACATACTGACGGTACAGCAACGTATTCTCGGTACATACTGATGGTACAGCAACATATTCTCGGTACATACTGATGGTACAGCAACATATTCACGGTACATACTGATGGTACAGCAACATACTCTCGGTACATGATGGTACAGAAACGTATTCTCGGTACATACTGATGGTACAGCAACGTATTCTCGGTACATACTGATGGTACAGCAACGTATTCTCGGTACATACTAATGGTACAGCAACGTATTCTCGGTACATACTGATGGTACAGCAACATATTCTCGGTACATACCGCTGGTACAGTGACCCTGAGACACTTGTCGGTACAATAAACACCTACGTACATCTAGTTAAATGTACGTACATGGTACAGGAGCAAAGTAACCGTAGGGTACAACCAGCGTCCCCCAGCGCATGCGTGTACTCATTAGGGTCGTTATAAACACCTAAGAGCAGGACAGCAGGCCAGGCAAGGCGCACACGCAACAGCCTCTCAGCTAAGGAGAAATTATATAGCGCTTCACGTCTGTGAGACAGGCTATTCCACTTGCTAGAATGGCAACCCTATCTCTTAGCAGCAGTAGATATTAGCCTTAACCATCTGTAAATTAATATCTATCTATCCATCAATAGATATCGTCAACCAACAATAATGATGTAAACCACAAAAAAATCGTAACAGTTTTACTCTGTAGTGTTAGGGAACTGTATCCTTACTATTCAAGTTCATGTGCAACCTATTGTGTAAATGTACGTGTACGTAAACGCGTGTAGTGTAGAGCAGTGGTGTACATACGTTGCTAGGGAGCGCCAGGGAGGGTGAGGTTAGCAGCCGTGGGCGTCCCCCAAATTCTCTCTCTCTCTTCCATTCTCATGTGTGTAGGACGAGGCAACCCTTGGGGGTTCGTACGGTGGCCTAAAGCCCTTGAGCTGGCCATTGTAACACCAATGGCTCGCACCGTCGTGCTCAGGGAGGGGTGGGGTCGTGCCGTCGTGCTCAAGGGTCGTACCGTTGTACTCACAAGGGTCGTGGCTAAGGGGGGGGGGGCTGCTTGGCGGACCCCGGGCTACATAACATGGACACTTGGCAACAAGAATAAGGGGTCATGGGCCCGTGAATGAAGCGAGGCTGTGAGACTGCGCTATCTACACTTTGAAATTCTTTACCATCCAAGAGATTACGAGAGATAATATCATAACATTTATTTATACACACAGCAGTATAAACAACAATACTAACGGATCGTACATTTGAAACGGTAAAAGTTACGTTGAAATGGTTCCAAATGTTAAAATTTGAAAACACTTTGACCGCGGAGCGTTGCCGTCTGTCAAACGCTCAGGGAAGCTAAATGAATTCGCGATACAGATACATGTGATGTGTAATTCATCCTCTTAATACACCTATCTCTGTTTATGTGCCATATTTATCCTGGTTATTTGTTGCTGGATACCAGTGTTGTCAGGGGGGGTAAGGTCGGTACAAACTCAGCGGCAGTAGTAATGTTGAATGAGGTAACTTACGATAACTTGTGTTTCACGCATTCATTAGCAGCAGCTAACGCGTCCTATAATCATGTGTGCTCTAGCCACGGAGAAAAGTAATAATATGCCTGATATTATACGTCTGGACAGGTGCCGGTAAGTTACGACGCGGGGAGAGTACGATCAGCGCCGCTGCAGCACGACGCCAGTCTTGCTTACGTCACGTTTACGAGGAAACACTAGCTTAACGAGGCATTGAATTCACGTTACTTACGATTACCCCTGAGTGGGGTCTGGTTTACACTTGGCATCTGAGAAGGTAGTAATCTTTACATATAAAACATAATTTGAAAGAAAACTACACTGGGAGAGGTAGTACTTCAACCCCAATGCCTCTCGGCGAGCCTCGCTAAATATTATGGTCGGGAAATGAGTATTGACGGAACCGAGTTGCGACGCGGCGACTCATAAACCAGTCGTATTTGAGATTCCGACTGGTGGCAGTGTTTCACCTGCTTGAATTTCCATACACAGTCAGACGCTACGTTGGCAGATCCCCCTCCCCCCCTTGCCCCATCCCACAATGGAGGCGAGGGAAGATAAGGTGGAGATCCAGCTGCGAAAACGCCACAGATCACGTAACTTCACCAAGTACGAGAAGGAAGTGTTCTACTCGGTGTTCAGCCAGTACGCGAGCATCATCAACGACAAGAGCTCCTCCGTGGACAGCATCAGGTAGGCGGCCCCGCCACACTCCCTCACACACACACAAGCACGTAAAACCACGCCGCCTCGCTCACACGATCATAGTGAACAATTTAACTTGCAGAATACAACGCTACATTGACGCAGTGTTGGCTCTTGTCAGACATTATCCCTTCGAAGCCACGTTTGAAATTTCCTAAATACCTGCCATCGCAGTTTATATACTTTGCCAACCCCCCAAAAAAAAATAAAAATAAATAATTGCCAGATATATTAATTATAGACTGTGTGGCTCATGGCATCAAAGGTTGTACATTAGATAATTATTTACCATGTGACGAAGAGAGACTTTGAAAGGTTAACACACACCCGCCATCACCACAGGTTAAGCTGTAATTTAACATTGTTTGAGTTCTCCCTTGTCTGGTACCCAGAGAGGTTAAGTGTCGAGATGTGTACATACGTCAGGGTGGCAAGTGAGGGGTAGTGGCTGACACTGGGGCGATGTGGACGTGGATGTGAGGGTAGTGGGTGACACTGGGGCGATGTGAACATGGATGTGAGGGTAGTGTGTGGCCCTGGGGCGATGTGGACATGGATGTGGGGGGTACTGGCTGACACTGGGGCAATGTGAACATGGATGTGAGGGTAGTGGGTGGCCCTGGGGCGATGGGACATGGATGTGCGGGGTAGTGGCTAACAATGTGGCGATGTGAACATGAATGTGAGGGTAGTGGCTGACAGTGGGGCGATGTGAACATGGGTGTGAGGGTAGTGGCTGACACTAGGGCGATGTGGACATAGATGTGAGGGTAGTGGGTGACACTAGGGCGATGTGGACATGGATGTGCGGGGTAGTGGCTGACACTGGGGCGATGTGGACATGGATATATGGGGTAGTGGCTGGCACTGGGGCGATGTGGACATGGATGTGAGGGGTAGTGGCTGACACTGGGGCGATGTGGACATGGATATGAGGGGTAGTGGCTGACACTGGAGCGATGTGGACATGGATGTGAGGGGTAGTGGCTGACACGGGCGATGTGAACATGGATGAGGGTAGTGGCTGACACTGGGGCGATGTGGACGTGGATGTGATGGGTAGTGGTTGAAAGTGGGTCGATGTTGACATGGATGTGCGGGGTAGTGGCTGACACTGGGGCGATGTGAACATGGATGTGAGGGTAGTGGGTGACACTAGGGCGATGTGGACATGGATGTGCGGGGTAGTGGCTAACACTGGGTCGATGTTGACATGGATGTGAGGGGTAGTGGTGACACTAGGGCGATGGGGACATGGATGTGAGGGGTAGTGGCTGACACGGGCGATGTGGACATGGATATGAGGGGTACTGGCTGACATTGGGGTGATGTGGACATGGATGTGAGGGGTAGTGGCTGACACTGGGGTGATGTGAACATGGATGAGGGTAGTGGGTGACACTGGGGCGATGTGGACGTGGATGTGAGGGGTAGTGGTTGAAAGTGGGTCGATGTTGACATGGATGTGAGGGGTAGTGGGTGACACTGGGGCGATGTGAACATGGATGTGAGGGTAGTGGCTGACACTGGGGCGATGTGGACGTGGATGTGAGGGCAGAGGGTGATACTTGGGCGATGTGGACATGGATATGAGGGGTAGTGGCTAACACTGGGGCGATGTTGACATGGATGAGAGGGTAATGGTTGACATTGGGGCGATGTGGATATGGATGAATGGTAGTGGCTGACACCCAGGGTGGTGTGGACATGGATGTGAGGGGTAGTGGGTGACACTAAGGTGGTGAGGACATGGATATGATATGAGTAGTGTTTAACACTTGGGCGATGTGGACATGGATGAGAGGGTAGTGGTTGACACTGAGGCCATATGGATATGGATGAGGGGTAGTGGCTGACACTAAGGTGGTGTGAGTATGGATGTGAAGGGTAGTGGCTGACACTGAGGCGATGTGGACATGGATATGAGGGGTAGTAGCTAACACTAGGGTGGTGTGGACATGGATGTGAGGGGTAGTGGCTGACAATGGAATGGATTGAACATGGATGTGAGGGTAGTGGCTGACACTGGGGTGGCGTGAACACGGATGTGGAGGTAGTGGCTGACACTGGGGTGATGTGAACATGGATGTGAGGGTAGTGGCTGAGTCTAGGAAGGTGGTGGCATGAATGTGAGGGTAGTGGCGGTCAATGAAGCGGTGTGGGCATGGATTAAACGTAGTGACAGATGCTGCGGTGGTGTGGAAATGTATGTGAGAAGTGGTTTATTGTGAAGCGGAGTGGACGTGGATGAGGGTAGTGGCTGGTATTGGGGAGATGTAAGCAAGGATGTGAGGGTAGTGGCCGAAATCAGGGAAGTGTGGCCATGGATATGATAGCAGTGGCAGACACTGGGTCGGTGTGGACACTAAATATATGCGAGGGTAGTGGCTTACACTGAGTCAGTGGAGAAATGGATGTGAGGGTAGTGGCTGACACTGGGGCGGTAGGAAGACGGTTGCAAGGGTAGTGGCTAACACTAGGGCGGTAGGAAGACGGCTGCAAGGGTAGTGGCTGACACTAGGGTGATGTGTGAGTATGGATGTGAGGGCAGTGTCAGACACTGGAGAGGGATGAGCAAGGATATGAGAGTAGTGGCTGACACTTGGACGGTCTGGATATGAATATCAGGATAGTAGCTGACACTGAGGTGTGGACAAGGATGTGAGGGTAGTGGTTGACGTTGGGGCGGTGTGAACAGGGACATGAAGGTAGTGGCTGACACTGGAGCGATGTGGAAACGGTTGCGAGGGTAGTGGCTGACACTGGGGCTGCGGGGAAACGGTTGCGAGGGAAGTGGCTGACACTGAGGCGGTGTGGACATGGATGTTAGGGTAGTAGCTGACTCATGAGGAGGTGCACAAGTGGCTTGCGTTTGAAAGATGTGGGTATGGATACAAGGGTAATGGTGGAGCAATGTGGACATGGATGTATGGGTAGTGACAGAACTGGGGAGGGGTGGACATGGATGTGAGGGTGTTGGCTGACACTGAGGGCAGTGCGGACATGGATGTAAGGGTAGTGGCTGACATTGGTGAGATGGATGTGAGGATGAGGGTGGTGGATGGCAGTGGGACAGCGTGCACAAAGTTTTGAGAGTAATGGCTGAAACTGGTTGTAGGGGTAGTGGCAGACATTGGGGAGGTGGTTGACATGAATATGAGGTCAGTTCATGACACTGGGGCCCCGTGGGTATGGATGTGAGGGTAGTGGCAGACTCTGTGGATGTAAGGACATGGATATGAAGGTCGTGACAGAGTCTAGGGAGGTAAGAACATGGAAATGAAGGTAGTGGCACACTCTGGGGAAATACGGACATGGATATGAGGGTAGTGGCATACTCTGAGGAGGTTAGGACACGGATATGAGGGTAGTGGCCGACACTGGAACTGTATGGGCACGTATGTGAATGGTTAGGTGACGACACTGGGAAGATGTGGGCACGTGCGTGAGTACGTTACCTGGTGGTATGGTCACTTGTGTGTGAGAGTTGGCTGACAGTGGTGAGGTGTGGGACATGAGTGTGAGAATATAGCACTGGCTGACAGTAGGGCGGGGTGGGCTTGTATGTGTGAGGACTGGCTCACGATAGGCGTTAATGGTTCGGCGAAGAAAGAAGAGGTGGTGAAAGCCTTGCGTAAGATGAAATCCGGCAAGGCGGCAGGAGTGGATGGTACTGCAGTCGATATTCTTCAGCAAGCTGCTGACGTATGTTGCTGAATGGGGAACAAGAATTTTCAGTAAATGTATGGATCATGGTGAGGTGCCTGAGGATTGGCCGAATGCACGTAGTATATTACCACTGTACCAGAGCAAGGGGGACAAATGTGAATGTTCGAACTACAGAGGTTAATTTTGTTGAGTGTGCCTGGAAAGCTGTCTAGTGGAGTAGTGACGGAGAGGGTGAAGGCATGTACAAAGCATAACACTGAGGAGGAACAGTGTGGTTTCAAGACTGGTAGGGATGTGTGGACGAGGTCTTTGTTTTAAAGAATGCGTATGAGAAACACGTAAAATGAATCTGGAGAAAGCATATCATAAGCTGGATCGATATGTCTTATGGAAGGTTTTACGAATATATGGTGTGGAAGAAAACTTCGGGAAGCGGTGAGAAGTTTCTATCAACAGAGTAAGGCCTGTGTACGAGTAGGTAGAGAGAAGTATGAGTGGCTGCAGGTGAAGGTATATCTGCGGCAGGGGTGTGTGATGTCACCATGGGTGATTGTTTATGGATGGGGTGGTTAGGGAGGGAAATGTAAGGGTCTTGGAGAGAGGGACGAATATGCAGTTTGCAGTAGGTGAGCGGACCTAGGAAGATGTTTGCTGATCACACAACACTGGTGACTGATTTAAATGAGAAACTGCAGAAGTTGGTGTCTGAGCTTGGGAGTGTGTGAAACGAGAAGTTGAGTAAACGTATGCATAAGGAACTTTATTAAGTGTAGCACGGCAGAGGGACAGGTTAATTGGGGTGTAAGTTTGAATGGAGAAAATTTGGAAGCCTTGGAGTGGACAAAGCAGCGAATGGAACCACAGAAGCGGAAGGAGTCCCAGGGTGGGTAAGGGAGCGAAGGTTATGCAAACATTTAGGAATGTACAGATAGAGGGTTCGTTATTTGGGGGGGGGGGGCGAAAATTAGTTTGTCTAAAGGTATAGTAGTCATAACGTTGTACGGATGTGAGGCATGGTCTGTAGATGAGAATATACGGAAGAAGGTGGATGTGTTGGAAATGAAATGTTTGAGAAAAAATCGTGATGTGAGCTGGTTTGATCAAGTAATAAAAGAATGTGGTTGAGAGAGCTGAAGAGGGTGTGCTGAAACTGTATGTCAGAAGTGGAGGGGAAAAGAAGGGGAGGAGCAAACTGGAGATGGAAGGATGGAGTGAAAAATACTTTGGTCGGGCCCTGAACATGCAGGAGGGTGAAAGGCATATACGGGGTAGAACAAATTACATCGATGTGGTATAGAGGGGTCGACATGCTGTCAATGGACTGAGCCAGCTCATATGAAGCAGCCGGGGGAAAACCATGAAAGGTCTGCGGGACCTTTTTATGGATAGGGAGTTGTGGCATCGCTGCATTACACACGACAGAATGGATGTCAGCGAACGAAACGTTTTCTTCTGTACGTGACGCTACCTCGCTAAGGGAAGAAATGGTGGTAGTGACAAGGTGCGGTGAGCAGTGTGTGCAGCGTTGGCCCGGCCACCCGTAGCCGTGGTGTGTAGTGACTGTGTCCTGCTCTTCCTCAGGGACGCATGGAACCACCTGCTACAGGACTACAACAGCCAGCACAGCGTGTACCCCCGCACCCGTCGCCAGCTCCAGGTGGGTCCCTCTTCCCCCACTTGCCTCTTGTTACAGCATGTCACCGACTGCGTACGGTTTCATGCAGTGAGCGTCTGTGTATGCGCATGCGTCTGTGTTTTGTCAATGCTTGCAAACGTTTGTTTACTCATAAAGTGGATACTGACGAATCACGTTGTGTTCTGCTTCCTTACGTGGTGGGTCGGGTGTGCGATGCTGAGACATTTTCCTCCTGTGTTGCAGGTGTTGTGGCGAGACGAGAAGTTCCGGGCCAAGAAGAGGGTGAGGAGGGAACAGGTGAGCCAGATTAATGCTTGCTGTTACACACACACACACACACACACACACACACACACACACACACACAGGGAGAGTAAAACAGAGGTAGGGCGGAAATTAAGTGAAGCTGTAGAAAATAAATAATAACAGGAAGCATTTAGAGCGACAGTGTCGAATGCGACATAGATAACTCACGAGCATCCAAGTTTCCATAAAGTATATAGCCATCACGTCAACAGAAATTAATAAACTTTGATGAATGTGGTCCCATAGTGAAGGAATCGTCACCCAAATTATGGAAATGATAAAGAAAACAAAGAGGATAAATGCATTCCAAACAGTATGAATCATAATAATGATAACTAAACAAGTTTAACTGCTTCGGTTCAACACCTCTCCACTGCTCTGAAGTCCTCTTTCTCTTTTCGAGACTTCGCCTGACAACCCAGGCTGCATTTCGCCATCAGATGAACTCATCTTGAACACTGTTACTGCTAAAAGTAACATGCACACGTGAGTGAATACAAAGCGCTGGGTTTGGACGACCAGTCCAGGACGCTTGGCACCGCTGGTCATTGGCTGAGGGAACCGTCAGCCTGCTACCACAGCGACGCTGGGCGTTGACGCGCGACCAATATCTGCATTTTGGAGCCTGGTCGCGTGGAAACACCTGTTGTAAAACCACTGAAATCTCAGCAGGACTTTGAGCAGGTATCTTTGATGTAGAATTGACACCGGGCGATGCTGGCACCATAGATAGCGGATCTTCGGGCCCTGTCGCGCCGAACGCCTCACATGCACTTGCCAGAGACAGAGATCGTCGAAATTTATGCTCCAGGAGATGACAAGGTTTAGAAACCTGCAGACCACACAAGATCACAACTTGTTAGCGAAAAGGGAGATTCTAGAGAGAGCCTGAGACATGAATCAACAACGAGGGATCTTACAGAGACATGGTCTTCACCAGAGTCGAAGAAATGAGTGAACCAGGAGGCTGATAGATGAAATTCACGGATGATTTTTGCACTTGAAAATTCAATTTTCTTCAGGTCAAAAGAAAAGGGTGACAAAAAATGCAGGGATGCTGATGAAAAGCGTATAAGAGGCTATGAAAGCGACGACTGTTGCTTCTCTGATGAAAAGGGGTGTAAAGTTCTGGTCATTTTGGGGTCACTTAGACAGGAGGTAAACAGACCGTGGTAGAACAAGGGAAGAGAAGGAGATAAAAACAAAGAGCATAGTTAGGGAGCGAAAGAGAAATAACGGGAGACACCAAATGAGGCAAGAGGACGGAATAATCCCACCAGCACCACAGAAGTTGGAAATGTTAAGTGATGGATGTGTCAGACTGAAAGTCATGTACACAAATGCAGATGGACTAATCGTAAGCGGTAAAGAAGTGGATTTCAAGGATCGAGTTAGGGAAAAAAAAGTGCACCTGATGATGCTGTGGTTGTGGAGACGAAACTCACTCAGATAATAAGTTCTCACCTGTTTTGACTAGAGGGATATGACATGGGGTCAATGAGGGAAAGGGAAGGATGAGAAGGACTGGCTCTAAGAGTAAGAGACAGGATAAGTGGGTCTGATACACCATCATCACTCGATCTTATCGTCTCATATAATAGCTTGATATGTGGCTTTAAAATGCCTCAACAAGGCCATCGTACGATTGCTTAACTCCTTGCCCAGATAGCGAAGTCCCTACGTCCAAAGTTTGGATCCTCGAAGTACTACGGATCCGACTTGAAAGAATATCAAACACACTAACAGATCTTCCCAAGGTCCTTTCTAAGTCTTTCCCAGGTCCTTACCAAACACACTAACAGATCTTCCCAAGGTCCTTTCAGAGTCTTTCCCAGGTCCTTCCCACATCTTTTCCAATTCTTTCCCACGTCCTTTCCAGGTTTTATCCAGGTCGTTCTTAGATCCTCACCAGGTCTACCCCACATCTTCCTCAGCTCAGTCCTCAGGTTTTCTTCAGGTGTTCCACTGGTCCTCCCCTGGTTCTACTAAAATCTTTTCCGGGAATTCCTCAGATCTTCCCAAGGCTCTTCCCTAATCCTCCCCTGGTCTCCCTCCAGTCTTCCTCAGTGTTTTTCTAAGGTTCCTTCCCTGGAACTCCACGTCTTTCCATTTCCTCTCCAGTTCCTCTACGGGTCTTCCCAAGTCCTCCTCAGATTTTCCCTACATCCCGTAATATAACAGGTCGTCCTCAGGTCTTCCCCAGGCTTTACCTAGGTCTTCCTTAGGTTCTTCCGAGGTCTTCCCCAGGCACGTTTGAAACAGCGGCTTTTCGTGGCATCGAAACGGCCTCAGGCCGCGGCCACATAGCCCATTATGGTGGTCTCTGGGCCTGGCTTCAGGTCCCAGAAGACCACCCGTGTTGTGTGGTGGTCTGTAGGACTGTCTCTAGGCCCCGGTTAAACCATCCGTGACCTATAGTTGCCTGTGGAATTGTCTTTGGGCCTCAAGAGACTACCTATGTTCTGTGGTGGTCTGTGGTCCAGAATACAGGTCCTAGGAGACCACCTGTGCGGCATAGTGGTCTGTAAGCTTGTCTCCAGACATTGGGAGACTAACCGTGTTGTGTGGGAGTCAGTGGGGCTCTCTCCATGCCCATGGGAGACTACCCGTGTTGTGTGGGAGACTGTAGGACTCTCCAGGCCCCTGGGAGACTACCTGGGTCGTGTGGGAGCCTACAGGACTCTCTCCAGGGCCCTGGGAGAGTACCTGTGTCGCGTGGGAGTCTACAGGACTCTCTCCAGGCCCCTGGGAGACTACCTGTGTCGCGTGGGAGTCTACAGGACTCTCTCCAGGCCCCTGGGAGACCACCCGTGTCGTGTGGGAGTCTGTAGGACTGTCCCTAGGCGCCACCTCTTGTCAACCACCAGAACACAAGAATCATAGAAGACCACGAGTGTTGGGGGGTCTCTCTGTACACTGACAAGCTCAGTACATCAATACACTTAACGTGTATTACTCTAATATGAATCCCCTGACGAATGTAGATCACCCTGGCTTTACTCTCACTGTGAGTAGTATCTCGGATGGACGCTCATAAAGTAGCGAGGAGCGAGTTACTGCTGTTGTGTTGTCTCTGATGCACGAGGCGTGAGGGTGCCCGTGGCTCGGGTCCGGCAGGGGAGAGGGTAGGGCGGGCTTGGTGTCCGGGCGTGCCGGATGCCGTAATGTCACGTCGTCGCCACTTTTTCCTTTGGGAACCGCTCATTCATTTCGTAGAGAATGCATCAGTCGGATCCTTCGCTAGGATACCCCTCCCGGTATTGCCTGTGGCGCGATCACTGTACACAGGAGAGTTTGCCAGTTCACTGTGTCGTGAACGATGACTGAGGGAAAGTGGAAGGTTTCCGAGGTGGAGGATCGGGCAGTGTGGGGCTGGGATGCTGCCCGTCGACACCAGGACCTATGTTACGGGTGTACTGGTTGATTCCCGCCGCCACCAGATGACCGTCACCAGGGCCAGCTGGCCGTCACCAGGGCCAGATGACCGTCACCAAGGCCAGCTGACCGTCACCAGGGCCAGCTAACCGTCACCAGGGCCAGATGACCGTCACCAGGGCCAGATGACCGTCACCAGGGCCAGCTGACCGTCACCAGGGCCAGCTGACCGTCACCAGGGCCAGCTGACCGTCACCAAGGCCAGATGACGTCACCAGGGCCAGCTAGCCGTCACCAGGGCCAGATGACCGTCACCAGGGCCAGCTGACCGTCACCAGGGCCAGCTGACCGTCACCAGGGCCAGATGACCGTCACCAGGGCCAGATGACCGTCCCCAGGGCCAGATGACCGTCACTAGGGCCAGATGACCGTCACCAGGGCCAGATGACCGTCACCAGGGCCAGATGACCGTCACCAGGGCCAGATGACCGTCACTAGGGCCAGATGACCGTCACCAGGGCCAGCTGGCCGTCATCAAGGATTAAGATTACCTTTATCGATTCATGTGGACTGTCGTGGACGGGGGTCCTGTGTGGGAGGAGTACCCTAGTGGCGTTTACAGGTCAGCCCCCCTTTCCCTGCACCAGATCCCTTCCTGACACAGAGACCTGGGAAGGGACACATGTGCTACAGGTACTGCTGGACGTGCACACTGGTCATGAGCGAGGTTCCCTGACCCTCTCATCAAACACGAAGGAATTGCAATGCATGGCTTGGCTTTCCCCACCACCTTTCCTCAAGCTAGGGCGACGACGCCAGAAGACTTTCCCACCGGGTTAACTCACTCATGCTCGTCACCTCTCCTCGACCCACCCTTTCCACGTCTGGCCTCATGTTCCCTCCTCTCTCTCTCTCTCTCTCTCTCTCTCTCTCTCTCTCTCTCTCTCTCTCTCTCTCTCTCTCTCTCTCTCCTGCAGGTATCAGTTCGAAGACATGCACTCGTAGATCTTGCCCGGAGGACCAGCCACACTCTGTTCTTTACCCGAGTCATACACACACACACACACACCCTCTGTGATCTCTACTTCTGCCCTTTCCCTCTTGTGTTCTGCACCCCCGCCCACACGCCCTCTTTTCTCTACCCTCACCCGCAGGGCTTGTAAACCAGAACGAGTAATAAGTCTGGTATTCTAAACCCTCACGCAGTCTGTGAAGACAAAGCATTTCAAGGTTCACATCCGTCTACCGTAGACTGACTTGTTCTACCTCATCGTTTGCCCCACCTCTTGGGGTAGAGGCTGTCGGGGGCCTCACCCGTGGTCGAGGGCGTCAGAGTCCCAGCCCCCGTGTCCGAAGCCTTGAGCTGCTGACGGTATATAGGGCAGTCATGACCTTATCGTAGATCCCCCAGTCCTAATCATGTTTACCGATTAGTTATCGTTCGTGATTGTGCTTGGCTTTTAAGTACTGTCACGTCTGTAGTAGGAACAACAGTAGCAGCAGTAGTAGTAGTACTAGTAGTAGTTGTAGTGGTAGTAGTAGTACTAGTAGTAGTAGTAGTAGTAGTAGTGGTAGTACTTGGATGATTCGGTTGTTGCTTCCTCTACCGCAGGGGTCGGGAGTGTCGTGCAGCGGTGAGGGTGAGGGTGAGGGTGTGGCGGACGGGGAGCGGCAGGCGGGCAGCCTCCTCACCCCGCTCCTCACCGTCATCAAGCGGGAGCATGAGGCCTTCACCGCCGGGGAGGCCGCCGCCGCTGCTGCTGCAGCCGCGGCCGCCGCTGCCGCCGCCCCCGTCGCCCACTTCCACCTGCACGCGCCCGACTCGCCAACGCCGTCGGCCGCTCCGCCCACCAGACGTCAGAGAACCAGGGCCGCGGCTGCTGCCGCCGCCGCCGCCGCCGCTGCCGTACAGTCCTCCCCGTCGCCCGAGCTGTGCATCAACTCCAACCCAGGTCAGTCCCTGGTGCCAGTCTCGGGCTCTTCTGTGCCCTCCCTCTCCCTCCTTCTCTCTCTCTCTCTCTCTCTCTCTCTCTCTCTCTCTCTCTCTCTCTCTCTCTCTCTCTCTCAGGTCATACCACACTCCTGCTGGGCTCAGCGGGTGCTCTACCCTCAGCTGCCGTCATCCTCAGCCACTCCACCTCGTGAGGCACACGACACTACCTCCCACCTTTACTCCTGCCGTTGACTGTCGACCCTTTAGTCTATGTGCGAGGGACCAGTACACCAGACCTGTTACTATCTATCTTGAGAGAGAAACAGATATAGATAGATAGATAGATAGGGAGAGGGGGGGGGGACACCTCACTATATATGGTATGAGACTGTAATGAGTTAGGACATGAGGAGCGGCAGAGCCTCAGGCTGGGCCGTGGCGTCAGCCTAGGGCTCAGGGGAAGGCAGTGTGACAGGACCCCTAGTGTGAGCCACGAGGGTGTGGTGACGGTGACTTGGCGTGAAGATGATACAGGTGAAAGTGACTCCCAGACCCATTACGCAAAGGGGTGACACGCGACCTGTGTTCCCACACTGGACGCCGACCGCGAAACTGAGACAGTTAAAGAGTCCTCCCGTGTCACCAGGGAAGGCCAGACCCACCTGATGGGACTGACCATCGTCGGAGGCGTCAGTGGCCACGACGCCCTTGGTGCGCGACTCTTTGTCCAGAGCGGCGGCACAAGTAAAGCCGTTCGTCAAGCGCTGGATGCTCCGGCCTGCATGGCCGGGCACCTGGCGTGTCCAGAGTTCTGTGTCGTCGCATGTTCCCATGTCCGTGACTTGCCTCACACAGTGAGAGATCTGAGGTAGTGATGTCGTCCCCTTGTTCCTCCTCCCCAGAAGAGTGGGCAGCCAGCCCCCTGCCCGTGGAGACGCAGCTCGAGTCCTGCAGCAGCAGCTCCCCCATCGGCCGGCTGGAGCAGGAGGAGGACTCGGTCCGGTCGCCGCAGGAGGGCATCAGCTACGGCAGCCACCGGGGTAGGGCGGCGGCCCCGCAGTGGCACCAGGCGAACGGCATCTCCACCTCACACTCCCCGCCCGCTCTGGAGAGAGAGCGGGAATACCACGAGTATGTCCTCCACCACCACTCTCTGTACTGCTTGTTCATATGTCGGCGTGGGGACGTCCTGCTTCTTGGCCTCAAGGGGTCGTGACACCATTAAAGATATTTCTCAAGTGTTACTGTTGACCTCGTCAGAGCGATGGCACGTCCCTCGAGGCCAACAGGTCGAACGTCTCGTGCCACGTTGGTCACGCCCTCACGCCCAGGGCGCCTGCACCCGCCCTGCTCAAGTTCAAGGTGTTCTGTTAACAGTAATTCCGTGGCTTCCTGGGTGGATGATCCAACTGGGTCGTGGTAAAGAGACGTCTATGGACTGAGTCTCTCTGGCTAGTGCCTTGTGGGTTAGTGAGTGGCGTTTCGACCTTCACCAACTCTTCGTTGAGGAGATTGTCTTCATCATCCCTTGGGGGGCTCATGTAACTGTTAGTCGTATACATATAAGGGTCTCAGTCGACGATAGATGGTCATTTTGCTTTTTTTTTGAGCGGCTCCGACAGACGTACCGGAAACAAGCCACCTCAAACCTTTTGAGAGTTCCATAGCAAAATTTTAGCCTCAGCCAATTTTTTTTTTCTGTTGATCTGACAACGCATCATCACTTGGGTATCAGAGATGGTCGCCATATGTGACCTATGAACTTCGAGCTGAGCGACTGCAGGACTGCCTCAGGTATGGCAGGTGTTGCCGTCCGGGAGCGACCTTGTCAGGTATGGCAGGTGTTGCCGTCCGGGAGTGACCTGTCAGATATGGCAGGTGTTGCCGTCCGGGAGCGACCTGTCAGATATGGCAGGTGTTGCCGTCCGGGAGCGACCTGTCAGGTATGGCAGGTGTTGCCGTCCGGGAGCGACCTGTCAGATATGGCAGGTGTTGCCGTCCGGGAGCGACCTGTTGCATGTATCATGGAGACTGATGCCAGTGTGTCACAGTGGTGACTCCCCTCGAGATGGGAGGATATGGATGTAATCATTTCGGTCACTACTCCTTAGGGTCCAAATCTTTTCCTTGCCGCCCCCCGACGTCAATCTGTCCCATTCAGTAATGCACCGTGCACGGGAGATCATACTAATGTCGATTCTGATGGAGGTATGGACCAAGAACTACTCCCTCTCACTTAAAAGGCGCGACATTTACGACACTCACTTCTGAATCGTATTCTGAAATATTGATGGTTAAGTGCTAACGTCTGAACCAGCTCTCCCAGTGCCCCCGTAGCATTGGCTCAGTCTGCCAAGAATTATTTCCATGAACGAGTGGAACATTTGACCCGCTGATAAAGCTGTAGGATCCTCTCCTTCCTTGAGCGAAGCCTCGGCAGAATATTCTTCATGTCCAAAAGGCTCAGCAGCCTTGGGAAGGACAGTGCATCAAGGAGCGTCCTTTAAGTCAGCCTCCAAAAAACTGGGCGTCCTGTTTAAGTGTCGAAGTTCATTTTCTTGCAAACAGTTGCTCTGTTTATACATAGGATTGATCCGTTCTTGTGTGGAGTACTGCTCTCGTATCTGGGGTGGTTCTAGCTCTGCGTACGTACTTGGCAGAGTTGAGTCGAAAGCGGTCCGACTTATAAAGTGTCCCAGGCTAACTTCCAAACTTGGCCACCTTGCCCTACACCGCAATGTTGATTCACTCTTCCTGTTCAATAGGTATTACTTTTTGCTCCCGAGAGTTGGCTGCTTGTGTGCCCCCCACCACTAGCGAGACCAAGCGATACTCGGCAAGCTGCTACGTCTCATGATTAATGTGGCCGTTGGCAACTCAAGGGTGGGCCGTTTTGATAACTGTTTCTTTCCCTACACCTCGAAGCTTTGGAACTCTACCCTCTCATGTCTTTCCCAATAACTATGACCTGGCACGGTTTAAAAGACAGGTTTTTCACTTCCCTAAAATTCGTATATTCTTTCTCTTGCCTCTTCCTTTCCCCTTTCGTAATACTGTCTATATTTCAATTAAGGCCCAGCCTTGATATAGACATTCGTCCGTGACTGGAGTCTTCAAGGTAAAAAGGAAAGAAAAGAAAAGCACGAATCAATTTCTATGTAAGAGTAGAGAGTCATGATGTTTATCCAGGACCACTCTTATGGCTCCAGCAGCACAAGGCTGCGCTACTCTCAGAATAAGGAAAATGTAGACTTCTGTGGACAGAAATTCTTTGGTGGTGATACAGCCTCACCAAAGGTAACTTGTCACTCGCAGTGTAACCTCCAGTACGTGGAGTCAGGATATATATATATATATATATATATATATATATATATATATATATATATATATATATATATATATATATATATATATAATATTAGATAGGCAGCTATGTATATGTTATACTGAGCAACCTATAGTTTACCATATATTTGGTTTTCTATAAATAAAAAAAAAACGTACGATGATAGAAAATGGTCATTTTGAATGGGAAACTTCGATTAATCATACTCTCTAAAACAAACCTAAATCATCTGTTCTAAAGATTTGGATGAAGAGGAAGGGTGGAATACTCGGTCTTCTAAAACCATTCAGCCAGCGATAGTGTTGTACAATAAACCTACCCCAGTAAATTCATCTCGCTTGCTCCTCTGATTAAATACCCGTTGCTTCTTTACTGCTGTCGTGCATAACCATGGGAGACACTGATGGAGTTGACACATTCATTAACATTTATCGACCAAGCGATTCGATGGCTCGAATAATGTCCGCTGAGGTGAGTGGTCGCTACAAAGAAGCGATACATGACACATAATAATAATATTAATAATAAAAATAATAGCGTACTACTACTTCTACTACTACTACTACTACTACTACTACTACTACTACTAATAATAATAATAATAATAATAATAATAATAATAATAATAATTTTAGCATCATTATCATTATCTAAAATTTACATGGTATAATCTGTGAATACATTAACACACATTACACTGCATTACATGGCACTGATACAGGATTTAATCATTAGACATTAAATTTACTAACAGAACATCAAGACACTTAAATAATGAAACAATTATGTAATCTGACGAGGGGCAGTTCATACTGGATGTACATATACCTTCATCCACCACACGCGTCTAATCAACGTCAAATGGTACGTCAGTTATAGTGGTCACCACCGTATGGTGTGGGCCACTTAGAAGTTGTGGCCATGTGGCCGTATAGGTTTTTGGGGGTAGTGGTTGTGGCTACGTGATCGTGGTGGCCACTGGGGGGGGGTGGTGGTGATGGTGGTTACGTGGTCGTGTTGGCCACAAGTGATGTTGACCACATTGGTCGTGTGGGCCACTATGCGTGGTGGTGGGGCCACAGTGGTCGTGTGGGCCACTATGGGTGGTGATGGGGGCCACATTGGTCGTGTGGACCACCAGGTATGAGTGATGGCGGCCAAACTGCTCGTGTGGGCCACTATGCGTGGTGGTGGGGGCCACAGTGCTCGTGTGGGCCACTATGGGTGGTGGCGGGGGCCACATTGGTCGTGTGGACCACTATGGGTGGTGGCGGGGGCCACATTGGTCGTGTGGACCACTATGGGTAGTGGCGGGGGCCACACTGGTCGTGTGGACCACCAGGGGATGAGTGATGGTGGCCACGCTGGTCATGCAAGACACCAGCGGTGGACAGGTGAGTGTAGGTGGCCACACTGGTCGTGTGAGCCACCAGGGCAGGTGGTTGCCAGTGGCCTCACCTTGTATAGTCTCTCCCTCACACCGTGCAATGTTGCTGGCTCACTCACACCCCCTCACCAAGACGCGAGTCGTCTGGACACCTTAGGACCCAGCGAACTGTTCGTGCCATTACGCTGCATCCCACTTCCACTCATTTTTCTAAGCTAAAGTTTATACCAGTTTCGAACACATAACCAGAACACGTTCACCTTTACATCAATGTTTTGAATCACTGTAGTGGGTAGTTGTGACAAGGAAGGGCGGCTTCAAACAAGCCACCCTTAGACTTTCCTAGTGCTGGTACAGACGTAAGTGACTAACTACTGGCATCCCTTGGCCTGCTTGTCCCCCTTCCCCCATCAGGTTGCGACTGGCCCAGCTGCGGGAGGAGGGAGCAGCCCGCCTGCGGGTGCTGGAGGCCGAGCTGGCCCTCCACCAGCAGCAGCGACAGATGCTCCACCAGCAACACCAGCTCAAGATGCAGATACTCATGGAGAAGCTCAAGAGAGTCAGGGAGGAAGAACCCTTCAAGGAATAGTTGGATGCCCCGGCACCAGGCTGACCGCCGCCGCCTCCTCCTCTCCTGCCATTGTCTCGTTCGCTGCTCGCCTTCTTGACTGTCTCTTTCACCTCCGTCTCCCGACAGCCTGCCTGGCCTTGTCTGTCCATCTCGCTCTGTCTGTCACTTCCCAGCAGCCCCATCGTAATACCCCGGTGTACAGTCGTCATAACAAGTGGCATTAGATAACTATGTTAATATGACTTTTGTATTTTATCAGTCGGAATAATGTTATACCGGCTCTGGCGACGTGGTCCAGGTGTGACCTACAGGCTGCTGAGGTCAGGCTAGCGGTGTCCTCAGCGTCTGAGGTGTGACCTACAGGTGCTGAGGCCAGGCTGGCGGTAACCTCAGCGTCTGAGGTGTGACCTACAAGTGCTGGGGCCAGGCTGGCGGTGTCCTCAGCATCTGAGGCGTGACCTACAGGTGCTGAGGCCAGGCTGGCAGTGTACTCAGCGTCTGAGGTGTGACTTACAGGTGCTGAGGCCAGGCTGGCGGTGTCCTCAGCGTCTGAGGTGTGACCTACACAGGTACTGAGGCCGGCCAGGCTAACTGAGTCCTCAGAAGCTACGATTCAACTCAGTAGGTAGTATCACCTCCATCTGTAATCTCATCATTCTAAAAAAAAGAAAAAAAAAACGCGCAAAGAATTTTGTTAAGTTTAAAAATTTAGTTGACAAAAAAAAAGAAAAAAAAATATGTTCCTCTTGAAAATAATGTGAATGTTTGTCCAGGAAGAAGGAAGAGCTGTACTGCTCTAAATATTGGAAGGGATAATTCTGACAAGATTTACAACGTAAATATTTGCTCTGCGTGACCGATGTCCGGCGAGCAATGTGTGTTCTCACTGCCCGCCAGGCCCCAGGCTCACTCTCACCTGACAGTGACCCATGGGTTCACTGTCACCTGACAGTGACCCATGGGTTCACTATCACCTTACAGTGACCCATGGTTCTATCACCTTACAGTGACACATGGGTTCACTATCCCTTACAGTGACCCATGGGTTTACTGGTGGTCACTGTCACCTTACAGTGACCCATGGGTTCACTAGAAGTCACTGTCACCTTACAGTGACCCATGGTTTCACTGGTGGTCACTGTCACCTTACAGTGACCCATGTGTCCACTGGTGATCCCTCTCGCCTTACAGTGACCCGTGGATTACTGGCGGTGACCATCAACTTTACAGTGACCCATGGATTACTGGCGGTGACCATCACCTCAACAGTGACCCGTGAGTTCACTGGCGGTCACTGTCGCCTTCCAGTATCAAGCAGTGAGAATACGCTTGCTGGGCCGGTATGAAACCAGCCAGCATCACTTGTGTAGCTGTCATGTCGCTAACAGAATCAAGCCACTAAAATACCTATCCAATTTCTTTTTTTTTTTTTGTAAAACTCATCATTACTTTTTTTCTCAAATTTCTGTCACCCAAACACACATCGCGCTGAGGGGAAACCCATCCATGTTAAATAAAAATAATTTATTTTTATGTAACGAAGAGACTTTTGATATATATATATATATACCCGAGTTGTGTGGAATAGTTGAATATATACAATTTTTTTTCACTTTTAATGACCGTGAATTATCATAATAAGGGTCCCATTTTTTATTATTTGTTTTTAATGTGTTTTATACGTCCTCTGCCTCGATGAAACAAATTATGAGGTGAACATGAGGCAGACCCACCCACTCAGTGTAAGGAAGATGATGTGAAAGTGACCCGCTACCTACAAAGAAAGTGAATGTGACCCAGTTTAAAGACAGTGTCACTTTTCCTGGAGATGGGAACAGGGTGTGAATATGACCCAGTACAAAGAGGGTGTGAATATGACCTATTTACAGGAAAGATGGTATGATTCAGGAAAATGACTGTGTGAATGTGACCCAGCACAAGGAAGGTAATTTGAATGTGACCCAGTGCGAGGGATGGTGTGAAAGTGACCCAGTACAATGAAAGTTGTTAAAATGACACAGTACAAGTTGGTGTGGAGGTGACCCATTAGGAGGAAAGTGTGAAAGTGATCCAGTACAAGGAAGAAGGTGTGAAAGTGGTCCAACAGAGGGAAGATGGTGTGAAAGTGACTCAGTACAAGGAAGATGGTAAGTGACCTTGTAAGAGGAAGTGACTCAGTACAAAAAAAAGATGGTGAAAGTGACCTAGGAAAAGGAATATAGTGAAAGTGATTCACTACAAGATGGTGAAGGTGTGACTATAACCCATTATAAAAATATGAAAATGACTCAGAACACAAAGGACAGCGTAAAAGTGACCCTGGTAATCCAGCACCAGGAACATTACATGAAGGTAATCCAACTTCATGAACGTTACATGAAGGTAATCCAGCACCAAGAACATTACATGAAGGTAATCCAACAACAGGAACATTACATGAAGGTAATCCAACTACAGGGACGTTACATGAAGGTAATCCAGCAACACGAACAGTACGTGAAGGTAATTCAACAGGAACATTACATGAAGGTAATCCAGCAACACGAACAGTACGTGAAGGTAATTCAGCGACGGGAATAATATTCGAAGATGACCCAGAACCTGGATGAGAGTAATTTTGAATCACTTCCTTGCAGTGGTAGTAATTTTTTTACTCGTCTTGCGTCCTGTACAACTATTTTTGGGTATGACGCATGCGATGTTTTGATCGAGTCCACTGACAGCACATAGTCACCCGTATACCATTCCAATTCACTTTATCCCGTGCACGCCGTACACCTTCCTGGATATTCAGGCTCCGAGCCCTAAACGCCACCCTTTTCTAAACAATTCGGTCTCCCCTCTTCTCCCTGTTCCCTCCAAGCAAGACACATATTCTCTTTGCCAGCCTCTCCTCACTCATTCTCTCCTTATGTTCAAACCAATTTAGCACACCCTCCTTACAATACATACTGGCCTCATTTATTTCATATCCAACGCATGCCCATCTTAGCTTTCCCAGAGAGCGACCTCTCGCTCCACACAGTTCTCAATGCACCCAGGACCTTCGCCCCATAACCCACCCTATGGTTCACCTTAGCTCTCACGGCTCCATTCGTCGCCATATCCACTCTCGGGTACCTAAAACACTCCACTTCCTCCAATATCTCTCCCATTCTAACTCACACTATACAACCTGTCTCTCTCCATTGCCAAAGTTAATAATATAGCTTTTATTCATCTTTTCTCTCAAGTTTCTCCCTTAATCTCCCAAAACGAGACACCAGCTTCTCCAGTTTCTGCTGACTCGATTCTGCCACCAGCGTCATCATCAGACAACTGACTCACCTTCCAGATACCCCAACCCCTCAATAGACTTGCTCTCTCCAAGACCCTTACATTCACCTCCCCAGCTATCCTCTTAATCAACATAATAAGCATGGGTACCTTGGGTTAACATATCCGGAATACTGAGAAAAACAATGCTAAAGGTACACTAAAATTATGTTTACGAAAGACCAGAATTAAAAACGACTCCTCAGTAGTCCAGGATGAAAATATTAGCCTGAGCCAATCAATATCAGAGGGTCTTTATGTAACACCAGTAGATGTAGTTTCAGTACAGTACTGTGGCACCATAGCAATACTTATCACTTGTGAATCATTCAGTGAACTCATTAGGTTACAGAAAAGCTTCTGTATCAGAATCCCTCGTACATTTCACATCGTGAAATGTTGGGGGCCCCCTTGGGTACAACTCTCCTTCGACGTATGCTTTCAGTGTTCCTCGACGGTTCTCACCAGAACTGTCAAGAAACACATCTGTCTGCATCCTAGTCCGTCTGGGAAGCGTGTGCAACGGGAGTAGATGCATGCCACTCGAGAGACCGGTAACCACAGTTCTCTTGGGCTTACAGCTCACCACACCACCAACCTTGTGCTGTGGTCACCAACTTGCAGCTCACCA
The DNA here is from genome assembly GCF_036320965.1 of Panulirus ornatus. NCBI lineage: Eukaryota > Metazoa > Arthropoda > Malacostraca > Decapoda > Palinuridae > Panulirus > Panulirus ornatus. The sequence continues at coordinate 48,220,094 of NC_092232.1, forward strand.
CACCACCATCCTTGTGCTGTGGTCACCAACTTGCAGCTCACCACACCACAATCTTGTGCTGTGGTCACCCACCTTGCAGCTCACAGCACTACAATCTTTGTGCTGTGGCCACCACCTTGCAGCTCACCACACCACCATCTTTGTGCTGTGGCCACCACCTTGCAGCTCACCACACCACCATCCTTGTGCTGTGGCCACCACCTTGCAGCTCACCACACCACAATCTTTGTGCTGTGGTCACCCACCTTGCAGCTCACAGCACCACTATCTTCGCGTTCTGCTCTGTCTTCCGCTGTGGCATTGCCATGCCACAACGTAAATTTTTCGTCCATTAGTTACAAGTGGCTTCCTATTCTGTCCTTGTCGTCGGTTCCCTAATGAGACTGCTGATGGTCATTTAAACCTGACGTGTAGTTTCCAAAAACAGGTGTCAAAGTAAAACAGGACTTTGCCATTACGGCACATTCTCTGCGGTTGTATGGTAAAGCAGTCATTCCCCACAGTGTGAAAGACATGACTTTAGTAGTTAAATTCGATGTTTAAGTTAATTATACGATACAGACCCCTTACTCACTTTGACACCAAGATAACTAAGGCTAAAGCTATTTCCTGCAAGATTCTGGCACAGCTAAAAGACGCGAGCTGTGACGTCATCATGTTTACAGTGTGGTTGGCTCTTAAGGAGACAAAATTCAGCACTGTATGACGAAATAATCCTCTCATGTGGTTATTTATGGCTTCATGTACGATCTTGGAATATCAATAGCTTCCTTACACAGATATGGCCATGACACTTACCCACCCCGAGCTACACCCTCTTTACTTTGAATAAACTGAAAGTTTTCTAACAGATCAACGTACACTGTGGCTCACACACATATATACACATAATGGGGCTTTTAAGTGCTGCTATTCTTAAAAAGACTTCCCGCATGTCACATTTTGAAGAACTTACCTTTAAATACAGTCTCGAAGCACTGTATGTGTCACAGGTACCCTGCTGCCGTCACATTTTTCACTAAATTAATGTAACACGATCCAAGGGATCAGTTCTTCCTCCTCCTCCTTCGTCCATGAGGGTCGAGTACCAGGATGTGCCCACACTGCCCTCGACATATCTATACCAATGGCGGGAAGCCATAAAAATAAACATATGACCCATAAACCACAACTGGAACAAATACTGGCAATCGCCTGTCCATAAAGAAATATCAAAAAACAAATATTATATATACGAACACTACTAAAAATATCGTTAACACGAGTGGGAAATACACGTATTGCTGCCACCCTCGTCACGTCACCCAAAATCTTTCTTACAATTTCTTACAAAATAAAAATGACTACAAAGTTGAATACTAAGTTGTGTAAACTAACCAAAGATGTTCTCACATCCTTGAGAATGTGAGAAATGACCATTAGCAGGCAGAACAAGGATGAGGATAATTAGTAGCCACAACACTGATTCGTTTCAGTTTTTTCAATTTTCTTTTGTCCCTGGGTAATAACTGTTCTACTTGATTATGTCTAAAAGTATAGGTAATGGCAATTATTCCCTTGAAAGTTTGCTTTTGTGATCAGGAAAGTAATATTTGGAAATTTACCTACTTTTGAGAAAGTTCCTGATAGATTCAGTGCTGACTGAGTAGCTGATATAAATCTTAATATAAGTTCCCAGCAATATAAAGAGTAGTATAAATATTAGGGTCTTAAGCCAACCAGTTCAGTTTAGATCTAGCTGCCTAAATGTATACATATACATACATTTTTCTGGGATGGCATCTAGAGGCTGTAAAGGAGAGTTCAGTTTAGATGTAGCTGCCTCACTAGATGAATACACATACATTTTTCTGAGATGGCATCTAGAGGCTGCAAGCATCCGGCTGACGTATTTTGCTATGCATGTGGCCAAATTGTCAGGACAAAGAGTGAAAAAGTACTGCTTTGCAGCATCAGATAAGATGTGGGAGGCCTACAAGGTATATTTCGGCATGCCTTTCAGGAATCAAGACGAATTCTAGACACTTCATTTCACCTGAAAACACTGAAAAAAAAAATCTCAGGAAGGGAACTAGACAATTGTTGTTTGTTTGGATGTAGGAATTTTGTAATAGCATTTATTTAGAATTTCTAAAACACAAAAACTTCAATTCTAATCATTTTTTTATTTTCATTACTATTAAAAAAAATCATATATGAAATATGTTGAGAGAATCTCTCACACATTAGTCATGGGGGAAATAAAGTTATAAACACAAACATATAATTCTTTTCATAATCACAATTTTACACTGATCTTTTAAAGGATGGTACAGAGAAAAAAAAAGTCATGAAGTTTGCTGTGCTATCCCAAGAATTTGGCAGGAACCCACAGACCACTTCAGCAATTGCTACCTCTGCATGGTGGACCTTCCTAAATGTCGAACTGGCAAGATTTCACCTACTATCACGTATCTGTACCTTCCATAATCCATTTCCTCGGTGCCACATGGCCCTAAGCACCCTGTACCCACTCCTCCAGAGAGAGAGAGCAACCATCCTCAGAACAGACCAGCAAGTAAGAGGGGAGGAAGATTTTGCAGATCCAGATTACAACTTCAGAGTTGCAGCTGAGGATAGAAACCCCATTCAAAAAGACCTCATTGACTCAATCAGATATCTTGGTCTCACAAAGTCCAATGCCAAGCTTTTGATATCTAGGCTCAAGCAGTGGAACTTCTTAGATGAAACTGTGCAAATCACAAATCAGAGGAAGTGTCACCTAGGTTTTTCCAGCTGCTTCAGCCATCAAGATGGGCTCTGCTTCTGCCACAATATAACCAGTCTGTTCAGTGCAATCAGAATCGCCTGACTACCACTGCACATAGAGTTAAGCCTAATGAAATCATTTGTCAGAGCTCTATATAGGAGTCTGCAGCCTTCAAGTACCTTCAAGACTTCTTCCCTAAGCTATCTGAGGCAAAGGTCAAGGCCGGTGTCTTCATCAGACCACAGATATAAAATATCATGAAGTGCAAGGATTTCCTCAAGAAACTCATGAGAAAGGAGAAAGCAGCTTGGTACAGCTTTGCCGTAGTGGTTCAGGGATTCCTGGGCAATCACAAGGCTGAAAACTATGTGGAGCTGGCTGAGACTGATGAAGGAGTATGGCAAAATGTGCTGCAAGATGTCCCTAAAAGTCCATACCCATGATGCTCACTTGATAAATTCAAAAACATGGGAGCGTATTCGGAGAAGCAAGGTGAGTGCTTCCACCGGGATATACTGGACTTTGAACGCCACTACCAAGGAACATATAACAAAATCATGATGGGAGATTATATTTGGGGTCTGATTCGTGAAAATGATTTAAAGTACAATCATAGATCTTGAAAAACTACTCACTAATAAATCTTCTCTGATCACTTTTGTTTGATATTAGTAAAACATGTTTATTTTGATTCATAAGTTGTTTTTCTGACTTTATGAGAATAGAAATGTGCATATTTGCCTGTTGTCCAACTGGAAATAGATAAATTAAAAAATAGCATTGTCCTGGTCACAAAAGCAAAGTTTGAAGGGAATAATAGCCTTTTTCTTTTTACGCATAATCAATTAGGATATGGCATTTGCTACCCAGGAACAAAAATTTTGTTACACAATGTTATTACAGAACACTAATGTCACTGTCAAAACATCGTATGTCATCATTAGAACTATACCACTATAAGAATAGTTTGTATCATCATCAGAGCACTGTATGTCACCATTATTATACTGTATGTAAGTACACTGTAAGTCACCATTAGAATTATTTCACCATCATATCACTTTATGCACTGTCAGAACACCATAAGTAACCATCAGACCTATGTCAACGTCAGAGCACAGTAAGTCACCGTCAAAACACCGTATGTCACTGTTACGTATTCTTCTCCATCAGAACACTGTATACCACCGTCTGATCACAGCATTATCATTACACTTGATCACCATTTCCCGCACCAGCGAGGTAGTGCCAGAAAACAGATGAAGAAAGACCCATCCACTCATAAACACATATACACACATACACGTAAATATACATACATATATATATCAACATACACATATATACATACATATACATACATCTACATATATATACACGTACATATTCATACTTGCTTGCCTTCATCCACTCCTGGCACCAACCCGCCCCACAGGAAACAGCATCACCACCCCTTGCATCAGAAAACAGATGTAAAGGCCACATCCGCTCACACTTGATGAAGGCTCAATAATTATGTTTGTGATCAGGTCAACAGACTCAAAAGTCTGGGAACCTTGGTTTAGTGTGCCAAATTAATACAAACTCTTTTTAATACTGTGACATACATACCATACATCCGTAGCACTGGCACTCATTTGGCCCCCTTGAAAATAAAGGTTACCATTCTCTCCCTCACCCAGACAATAGGTCATTTTACATTCCTAAACAAAGCACCACTAAAACTCAGCTCATGAATTGATCATTCACCCTCACCATTCAAAACATTTACCACTTCCCCGAATATTGCAGTCACTGTTCCTCTTCAAATACTAGTCATTATGCTTCTCAGAATATTGGAGTCACAATTCCTTTCCAAATACTGTGTCAGTGCTTTCAAAAACTGAGTGTGTGACAATTCCCAAACACTAGTTTGCTTGGACTGCAACTTCCAAAATAAATGGGACACTGCACCTTCCTGAACATTAAGTCACTACATTTTCCTAATACAAGGTCAATGCTTTTCCTCAAATACTGGATTAGTACTTCTCAATCTTGACATTATTGAACCTTTCCAAAATAGCTCTGAGACTGAGATGCATCAACTCCCCAAACACATGGTTAACACAAGTAAAAAAGATTGGTATTTAGCATCTCCCCAAGCACTGAATCACTGCACCTCCCTGTAAAAATGAAATAAAAACATCCTTGATCACTACATCTTATTAAATACTCCATGCACCTCCCAAAGTACTAGGTTACTACTCATTTCTAAACTTTGGGCTACCACACCTTTCTAAACTGCAATTCATTACACCTCAATTCACCCTCCTAAACACCATCTGTGAACTTACACTAGAATTGGCTTTTTCTGCGATAGAGGTCAACTGAACCCCCACCGAAAAGGAGGTTACTGCATTTCCTCAAATGCTGTGTCATCACATCTTCCCATACACTGGTCACTGCACCTCCTTAAACACTATCTTTCTGTACTGTCATAAACCTTGAGTCATCACTTCTATCCAAACATTTACATACATCACTTCCAAAACACTGATTAAACTCAGGTAAAATGTCAGTCCCCTTAAACAAGTCATTGTACTTCAAATAATAATTCACCACAAAGTTCAAACTGTACCTTCCTGTACACTGATTAACTGACTGTTGCACTTCTCCAAACACAGAATCACCACAGCGGCTCTTCCTAAAACAGTGGATCAGCAAACTTCCCTCAGAAGAAGTCACTGCACCTCCCTAAATATTTTGTAATCATACTACCTACACACTTTGCACTATTACTTATGAAACAAAGTCACTGCACTTCTCCAAATATGTCATTTCACCTCTCCAATCAGTAGGTTACTGCACTTCTCCATACATTTCACTGTACTTCCTTAAACACTGAACCACCAAGACAAATAATGAGTCACTGCATTTCATTAAACAATTGATCACTATATTTCCCTAAACATTTGATCACTTACCTTTACCATACTGTGGATCGCTGTACCTCCTTAAACACCGAGTCATTGTTCCTTCACACATATTTGCCATTGCCACTTCATAAACAGGTCACTTACCTTCCTAAACAATAGATAAGTACACCTAACCAAACCGCGACTTACTGCACCTCTTGAGAAACCAAGCCCACCATTTCTGTTATTAGTAGGACCCAGCATTTACCAATGGATGACTACACTTATCCAAACCGTGCCTTTATTCTTTAAATCTATTGAATACATGATTTTGATTTAAACAGTTCCAGCAAATATTTGTTGAAATTCATTGCTTTCATATATATCTTATCCTTAGAAAAATTAATGGATCAGAGGAGCAATGTCTTGTCAATGGAGAGAAAAAAAGTTAGTTTCGATCTCTGAAAAGAAAGGATAGGTCAGAGAGGAGTTCCCTGCTTGTTTATAGCATAACCATGAATTTGAGGAATTTCTGTGTTTCAGCAACTTCTCATTAGCTGTGCTGAGCCTTCTTTAATCTTCATGAGCTGAATTCAAAAGCTAGTCACCTGGAAGTGGAGTTGCTCTGCATATGTAGCTAAGAATGCCAAGTAATACTGACCCATATTTGAATCAACAGACTAGCGACAGCACTTGTCTCAGCAGTTGTCACAAACAAAAAAATAAAGTTACAGTTTAAAGACTGGATAAAATACTTCTATTAATCCTAAAAATAGGATAATTAAATTCTCTATACTGTTTTCATATATTTAAAAAAAAAATTGATACAATCCGTTCGTCTCTGCCTTCCATTTGTCTGAAAGTAAATATCAGTTCATTAAAAACTAATGAATTTAAATCTTACAGTTCCTAAGAAATAGATATCTACTCTATAAAGCCAAAGAGTCTGGAGAAGTTTCACTGCTGGTCTAAATTATAAATGAAAATAAAAATTGATGTATATTTGATATATTAGTAAATATAGTGTTAACAAAGCAATTATAATTTAATCACAGGCTACCTTAAACAATCCCTGAGATTATGTTTGACCACTCCTTTAATATAATCAACACAAAATAAATTTCACTGTCTTTTAGCTATTACAGTAAATTAGATGACAAGTACATCAGAAAAAATCAATATTTTTGAGGTGATGGTGATAAACATAACGTTGATCTGATCTAACCAAGTCAGAGAAATTGAGATCCCTTCAACTTAACTTTTCCATCCTATTCTGAAAATGAAGAGTGCAATAATTTATCAAAAGCTTATCATGACACATATACCCAAAGATTTGCTATCTAAAGAAACAGTATAATCAAGAAGTAGGGTTCTGAAGAAACTTAAAAAATACTGCAGACTAAAGTTATGCTTTGTCAAACACTGTTTCTGTAAACAATTCTGTACAAGCCAAAAGGTGCCTTTATATATTCAGACTTTCAGTACAAACTATCAATAAGCAATTCCTGAAAATCTACTTTATTTCGTCAAGATGTTAAGTACAGGGGATCCCCACAAGATGACACGGTTATGTTCTCAGCGAAACGTCATCATTGTGGAATGTTGATCTATGTGTAACTGAATTAAACCCAAGACATCTCAGCTTACCATCATTATAACACAATCTATCACATCATAAATCAGAATCTGATTCAACTACCGCTGCCATTTCACAGGTAAATCAGATGACAGGTAACGATTCTCATCAAGAAAGCTCGTGATGAGGGATTGAGGTTGGCAGTAGTGGAGTGGGATGGGGCAAGAGTAAGTGGTCAGTAGAGCCTTCAAAATAAGTTTATACATTTCAGTATGTAATACTTATGTTTGTTGATGTATTTTGCCATTATATTTACCTATTCTAAGGTTTTCCAGTTAGGTAGATCTCATTTTTATGGCACATTAAGATTTTGAAAATTTGAAGTTCCTTAGAGTAAGACCATCAGTGGCTGGAACAAGATTAAGAATCTAATGTATTATGCTTTGGAATCATTATGAAAGGTATCATAACTTATATACCTTGAAGTATATCATCATATAAATCTTGCAACATGTCATTATTCATTAAAAAGAATGTTTGAAAAAACAAATCTTCTTCAAATCTGTTGCTATAACAAAAAGTTGGAGCCATCCTACAAATTTCTACCCTATTACGAAATGCAACTCTGCGAACCATCATGATATTGGATATCGGTTATTTTCATGTTACTCCACAAACCAAATCAAGTCAAAGCCAAACATTTCCTATCAAGAGATTCTTTTTCACCATAAATGGAGAATTATTTGTGTTTCTGAATGTTGCTTGTGCAACGAAAGTATTAGAAATGTACCAAAAATCTGAAACTTTATAATTAGGTATTGTATTCAGATTACATTTCTGTTTCTGAGTTAGGGAAGTAATTGAAAGGAATTCAGGTAAGAAGAGAGATAAAGCAGTTAACTATGTATGTTTGACATATCATCTTAGCTGACAGGTAAGTGTCTATCTATCTATATATGTCTCATGTTCCACAAACAACAAATTATCAACCATTCAGGCTGAGTATTACATTAATAATTTCTAAATGTTAGGAAGCTGTTAGATACAGAGAAGTAGAAAGAAATTCAAACAGCACCAGACAACTGGGTCCTTATCAGGCTGTCTCTTAACTGTGGAAGAGATCAAGAACTCATGGATTACTGCAGTAACATTAGAAAGACAAAAATATTTAAAAAGAGAAGAAATGTAAATGTTTCATTAATGAAGGAGGAATACATAATCTCAGCTATGGATGTGAAGCAAAATGTTAATCAAATTTCCGCTAAACATATCTATGGTGCCGCTTTCAACCACTCAACTGGTAAATCATTCCATATGTTAATAAATGCTAATGAAGAAGAATTTCACCTCATTCAAGGTAGAATGTTTACTCATGAGTTTGTATTCATTACTATGAGTATAATCACATGAATCTAGCCATAAACAGTTTGTCAGACTAAGATTAACAAAGCCTTCTCTGATTCTTAATACTTCTACTAGATAAACTCATAACCTTCTCTTTTCCAAGTTAAATAAATTCAGTTGTTTTAGTTAGCTCTCATTAGATTTGCTTCACATTCCAGAAATCATCTTATTAGCCTGCCTGTGTACTCTCTCCGTCCTACATACAGTATGCATTTTTTCAAGTGAAGTAACCAATGCAGGGATGCACCACTAAATAGTAAAGAGTGAGGGTAATTTCTCTAGACTTATATTTGATAGCCTTTGCAATAAATCTATAATTTTCTTTAAATGATTCTGTGCACTGCTTACTTAGCTTTGTCAACCAAGAATACTACATCCAATCTTTTTCCTCATTTCCACTTTGTTGCTTAATGGAATTCATACTGCAGCTTGCCTTCTTGTTTTAAGTACTTATACTTAAAAGCTTATCGATATCAATATACATTTGCCATAATGATCCTCATCCATCAATTTATCTATGTCACTTTGAGGCTGATGTTAAATATATTTTCCTCGTCTTTCGTTATTGTTCACTGTTTCCCACATAAGCAAGGTACCAGCAGAAACAAAGGTAAGGTTCTAATTTGCTCCCTTTCATTTTCTAACCATCATGTTTAATGCACCAAAATCACACCTCCCTATCCACAAACAGACCTTTCCGTGATTTTCCACAGCTGCTTCATGTGTCCTGGTTCAGTCCACTAACAGTATGTCACCACCCTGTATACCACATCACTCCAATTCACTCTGTCTCATGCGTGACTTTCACCCTCAAGCATGTTCAGGCTCCAGAGACTCAAAATCTTTTTAGTTCCATTCTTCCATCTTCAATTTGGTTTCTCCCTTTGCCTTGTCCCCTCCATTTCTGACACATATATCAACTGTGTCAACTTCTCACTCATTCTCTCCATAACTCCAAACCATTTCAGCACACCCAATTCAGTTTTCTCAACCATAATCTTCCCATTACTACACGTCTTTCTTACCCTATTGCCAACTCATTCAACCCTCTTCAAACATTTTCTTTCCAACCAATGCACACTCCTCCATATATTCACATCTACAGTCCATGCCTCACATTTACACATCATTAAGCCTACTGTACCTTCAAAAATACCCATTTCCCCCCTCCCAGATAGTAACCTTTCTTTCCATCCATTCCTCATGCTCCCAGAACCTTTGCCAGGTGTTTAAAATACCTTATTTCCTCCAAACTCACACCCTAACTACCCTGTCTCTCTGCAGTGCTAAGCCTAACATTGCTTTTATTCAAATTTAGGCTTTTTTTTTCCACACTCTGCTAAATTTAGACACCTATACCTGCAGTTTCTCGCTCTAACCTGCCACCAGTGTCACAACTGACTCACTTTCCAGGCCTCTCTCATCCCCCACAGACTGCAAACCTGCCCCTCTCCCTAGGACCTTTGCTTTTACCTCCCTCAGCACCCTATCTACAAAAAAATCAAAGAGCCATGGTGACACTACACATCCCTGCTGCAGGCCACCCTGGAACCTCTCTACCCACTTGAACACACACCCTATTCTCTTGATAAAAACCCCTCACTGCTTCTACTTGCTTTCAATTCTGAGTGCAAACCAACATTCACTGAGAACCAATCACTTTCCTCTCTTCCCACTCATACACATGCCTTACATCCTCGATAAAAACTTTTCACTGCTTCTAACAACTTACCTCCCACACCATATATTCTTAATACCTTCCACAGAGCATCTCTATCAACTCTATCATATGCCTTCTCCAGATCCATAAATGCTACATACAAATCCATTTGCTTTTCTAAGTATTTCTCACATACATTTTTCAAAGCGAACACCTGATCCACACATCCTCTACCACTTCTGAAACCACACTGCTCTTCCCCATTCTGATGCTCTGTACATGCCTTCACCCTTTCAATGAAAACCCTCCCATAGAATTTCCCAGGAATACTCAACAAACTTATACCTCTGTAATTTGAGCACTCACTTTTATCCCCTTTGCCTTTGTACAATGGCACTATGCGAGCATTCCACCGGTCCTCAGGTACCTCACCATGAGTCATACATACATTAAATAACCTTACCAACCAGTCAACAATACAATCAACCCCTTTTTTAATAAATTCCACTGCAATACCATCCAAACCCGCTGCCTTGCCGGCTTTCATCTTCTGCAAAGCTTTTACTACCTCTTCTCTGTTTACCAAGTCATTCTCCCTAACCCTCTCACTTTGCACACCACCTCGACCAAAACACCCTACATCTGCCACTCTATCATCAAACACATTCAACAAGCCTTCAAAATACTCACTCCATCTCCTTCTCACATCACCACTACTTGTCATCTCCTCCCCATTAGCCCCTTCACTGATGGTCAGTGTTATGAGGTTCTGCCTACAAGGTCACACCACATGTGAAAAGTCACATTCGTTGAGGCTGTATCACTGAGAATACAGTCACATCAAAGAACTTCTCACTCCAACATTCACATTTCCCTGTTATTGAAAGTAGTGCAGCCTTGCAGCGCACGAGCCCTTAGACAGGTGGTCTTGGGTACCACCAGGAATCTCATTAAATCTGGTCCGTGAGTAATCATAAATAAATAAATAGATGAACATACTATAGTCTGTTTTTCATACTGGTCATTCATCATTTTGAATGTTATACACTAGCCAGCTAAATGCTTGTATAGCACCTTCCACCAGCATGTTGGTAAATATAGCTTTAGCATTAAGGTTCTAACTTTTTATTGTCAAAATCAATGCTTTCAAGCCTTTCTATCTAATCTGTCAGTGTGCAACACTGATAGACTCAACACAGTTAGGCAGTGGCCCTACTAACCCTTTGATCAACTTATGCAGTGCACTCCTAATGGTTTATGCTGTAGGCCTCATTAGTATAGAGTACCTGGTTGTGAACTTTTGAAAAGCCCCTAATTCTTGGTGGAGTAGATGGACAGCTTCAGCAGAATTGTTAGCAGGGGTGTCACATGGTACAGATATGTGGATAATGTAATTGTGTGATAGTGACAGTATGCAAAGAAACTTACATAAAAAACTACTTAAGAATAGTGAGCAGTGTAAAGAGAAACATAGATATACAGTGGGACACATAGAGATAGGAAAATTACCACTTTAAGTTATGATAATATTGAAGTCTGACCCACATGTAATGTTCCCAGCTTACTGCAACCCTGCAAACAAAAATTATTTTACCATGAGCCCTTGAGTTACAACAATTCAAGTTGTAACATTTCGGACTTATTAGGGTACATGGTATTGACATACAATACTGCTTCAACCTGCAACAGACTGGAAAAAAGAAACATTTTGATATACATATCTTCAACCTCTTAAAGAGCATTGTCTTTTGATTGTTAAATATATCACCACAATCTGAAATATCTCTCACAACAAAATACCAATCATTTTGTATCCAAGCGGCTGGGAAAACACATTTTTTTGTGTTCACCACTATCCCACCATTTACTGCAAACACAGTAAGTGTAGGCATTTCAGTATGTCTGGAAGGAATGTTAAAGACACCTAAGGAAATACAGCATGTAAAGGTATCACTCCTGGGGCTGAATTACAGGTGCTTAGAAGGTTTGATACTGGTCAGAAACTCATGGTTATAGCCACATCTGTTGATTTCCCTCTGTCACTCACTGACTGCAGTGGCCTCATATATCATGAATACCTCCACTGCATGACTTGTATTTTTCTTTTATACCATAGGAAGTTATATATCAATATAAGCCCCCCAATAACTATTGTCCTGTTACTTTCACATCTTCCATTTCAAAAGTCTTTGCATCCCTCCTGACCTCTGTCAAGAGTGGACGAGCTTCTTCTGAAACCCTAGTTCAATGCTGTGATACAAAGAACGGAGCCTACTCCATGTTTCAGCTGTCCTAGCTGTACAAGAGAATTCACCCAGGACGTACTCATTAAGAAAGAAGGTAAGATCCTTTCTTGTTTGTTCTTTCTTAAGAAAACAACATTCAGAAAATAGGAAGAATAGTGAAGCATTAGAGAAACTACATTTTAGGATGAACTAGTGGAAAAGTGATGTGGGCCATGTAACTGCAAAAACATTTGATTTACAGTAGCGTGAATCACTGGTAACAAATAAGGTACAGAACTTAGAACACAGGTTAGTTGCTGTGTAGATGAAGTAAATTAACAAAAATACCTACCAACCTGCTAGGAAGATCTGTTGACTATGATAAGTTCAGGAAAGGGAGATTCCAACTCGAAATTGGTTTAGTTTACTGAAGGATGAAGTACAGGATGATCAAAACACCATTCTTGTTGGCCATTCCCTAATTAGGGATCAGAACCAGGACAAGAAATGTGTGCTTTTCTGGAGCAAAATTGGAAGATATAGTCTCAAAAACTGCCGAGGATTCAACATTTGTTTTCCAGGTCTGGACAAACAATATAGCCAATGGGAAATCAGAAGAAATTTTAGCGTAGAGGAATCTCATCTGTAAGTTCGAAGAGAGTCATAGGAAGTTGGTTATATTGGGATTGTACCCCAAGTATGAAGCAAATCCCTGTACCCTCAGTTACATGCTGGGGATAAACAATAGAACTGAGACTCTCTTTAAGGAGGAAAATCTCTTTTATACTGATTCATGAAATCATTTTAGTCGAGATAAAAGCCTCTCTGCCAAGGATAGACTCCATTTGCATGAAAATGAGAAAGCCTGTCTTGGCACAGTGTTAGATGAGAAAATTGGCTTTTTAAACAGAGATAAACTAGTTAGATACTCAGAACATGGGAAAACTGGAAAGGTGATCTAGGATATGGGAAACATGGCGGGATATGTAAACTAGAGGTTGGAGACCTAACGCAGGATAGGAATAAGGTAGATTGGGAACACTGCAGAGAACAACAACTGTGGTCAATTCTCAGGCAGTAGAGGTCATTTCACAGGTTAGCAGTAAGGGACATGCAGCGGGTGTGTGTGTGTGTGTGTGTGTGTGTGTGTGTGTTACATGATGGGATGTATCAGCTGGCGCTGTTGTTTGGGAATGAGACAGGTCAGAGAAAAGGCAGAAGAGAGCAGTAGGGGATCAATGCCCATGTGGAAGCAGGGAACAAAGCAGGTAGCAAATGGGATAGGATAATGCAAGGTAACAGACTTTGTTCACGTAAGTGGGCTCCTCAGTGCCAGTGCTGCACCAATGAAAAAGCCTCAGCCATGTAGTAGAATATCATATGTTAATGCGCCTAGTATACTTTAAAAATTTTTGGAGTTGAGGAAACTGTATTGGAATACAATTATGATATAACTGATATTTTTGTATCTTGGCAAGATATAAGACATAGAGATTTCCTCCCTAAATATGCCAGTCCTGGGTACACTATATTTAACAGTAACAGGGGAAATAAGGTAGGTGGTAGTGCCTTGTTCTTTGTTAAAGCTTATCTAAGTCCTGTGGTGAAAAATGTTGTTGCTGTTGATACAACTGACTTCATTTTTGCAAATATCAAAGATATGTTTCAAAAGAAAATAACAGTAGGATTAGTTTATGGTCCCCAGCACAGACACCAGAGGTAGGCAAAAGAATATAGAATCAAGTAGCAGAAATTAGAAATTAAAATTATTTGAACACTGTAGATTTTAATATACTATTATCTCAGAGGGAAGAAACCCTTTTCAGTAGCTCTGGGCAGGAGCTTTACCTAAATCCACTTGATAGTAACTTAATACAACTAGTTGATAAACCTGTGTGATAAGAATATGTTAAATCTTATTCTAACTGCAAATGAGGATCTCATTTACAATGTTGAAGTTAGAGACAAATTTAGTGCAAGTGATCACCAGCAATTTACTTTTGAATTAACTTTCATCACTGCCTGTAATGTTGGTCTAAATGAGTCACAAAAAAAAAAATTTAGACTTGCAAGTTTTAAAGATCTTTGCATTGCTCTTGATAGGCAAACCTGGGATGACAGTATAAATGAAAGCAATATGAATGTAGCTTGGGTGTCTTTCAGTAAAACATTCAAAGCTGTGCATCCTTACTTGACAGAGTCAAAAGCAGTCTGACTTATAAACTGTTCCAGGCTAACTTCCAGACTTGATGCTCTTGCTCTTCATTGCAATATTGGTTCACTTTCCCTCTTCTATTGGTATTACTCTGGTTTTTGCTCCCAAGAGCAGGCTGCTTGTGTGTCCCCAACATTAGGGAGACCATGCAATACTTAGCAATCTGCTGCATCACATGATTACTGTTTGGCCATCGACATCTCAAGGGTAGGCTGTCTTGATAATTGCTTCTTTCCCTACACATTTAAACTTTGGAATTCTCTACCTTCTCATGCCTTTCCAAATAACTATGACCTGGCTCATTTTAAAAGACAAGTTTTCACTTCAAGCAGAAATACTTTCCTGTCTTTTCTTTTTCTCTTTCATCATTCTCTCTAGATTTCAATTAAGGCCTGTCCTTGATGTAGACTTTTGTCCAAGACTGGACCTTCAACATTAAAAAAAAAAAGGAGGCAAAAATTGTGTTGATGCGTTTTAGATGGTCCTTTTCGAATGTGAAACCAAAATGGTGGAACAATGACATAAAGAAGTGTCTCTTGCCTAAGAAAATTTATCTGTCTATCTATATCTGATGCCTGTTCCAATTTTCGAAAAAGGCAATAATTCACAGTCTGGAAATTATCATCCAATCAGCTTAAAGTCTGTAGTTGGTAAACTTATGGAAACCATAATTCGGGTTAAAACTGTAAATGATTTAGAAGACTGCCAGTTAATAAATAACTCTTAGCACGGTTTTTTACAAAGTAGGTAAAGTTATGGAAGCCATCATTTGGGATAAAATTGAAAAACCATTTAGAGGACCACCACTTAATAAATGACTTTCAGCTTGGTTTTCAACAAAATTAGTCATGTCTGACACATCTGCTTGATTACTGATATATTCAATATGTATGATGAAAGTACAACAGCTGATGTTATCTATCACGATTTTCAAAAAATTACATTCAAGTCCCACATCAAAAATTATAAACTAATGTTCAATCACATGGTATCAGATGGGGTTGTACTTCAGTTGTTAGGAAATTGGTTAACTGACCTTAAACAAAGTTGCGATTGATTGCCAAGCCTCAGACTGACTACACGTAACAAGTGGTGTACCAAAAGGATCAGTCTTAGGACCAGTTCTCTTTCCCACATACATTAATGATAGTCAATGAGTTGTATCATACAATTTGGAAATTCCCTGAATGTCTGCAGCTTGAAATGGACATAGACAAACTGATGAACTGGGCTCATAAATGGCAAATAAATTCTAATGTCAAAAAGTACAAAGTTTTACAAATCAGTAGTAAAAATGAAAAGACAAGCTACAGTATGAATTCTGTTTAACTGCAAAAGATAAAGAGGAAAATGACATGGGTGCAACAATCTCTGGTGATCTAAAGCCAAGTAAACAGTGCATTAAAAGCACTTAAAAAGGCAAACAAAATTCATGGATTTATAAGAACAGCTATCAAATTTACATCCAGGGAAATTATCCTTACTCTTTACAAGTTATCTGTGCATCCCCATCTAGAATAGTGTGGTCAGCTTTGGTCACTATACTTGAAGAAAGACATAGACAAAACTGAAAAAGTACAGAGACAAGCTACCAAGATGATTCCTGTACAGTAAAACAAATCCTTAGAGAGCCAACTAAACGACTTAAATCCATTTTATTTAGAAAAGAGAAGGTTAAGAGGTGTTCTGAATGAGGCATTCAAAATTATCAAAGGCTTTGATAATCATGATCTAATGATTTACATAGGGATAGATTCATCTAGTTTCATTAATAAAGATGGTTACAAACTAATGGGCAAACATTTCACCTCTAATGAGGCAAAACTATAGAATGATCTACCAATTAAAGTGGTTGAAAGTAGCACCACAGATACATTTAAGAAAAGATTTGATAAATGTTTCGCTTTTAATCCACAACTGACATTATATGCAACTCTTTGGCTACATGAAAAATTATATTTTTCTTTTTTTTTCCTTGATATGCAAGTCTTTCTACTCTTACCACAGTGATCTATAATTTTCACATTTCTTCTATCACAAACAGCCTGGAATGGACCCAGCAGTATGTCACTGTTTAAATTCCTTTATATATCTCCCATATCCTCAAACCTCTTGAATTTCACAGTCTACTCTCTAATCACCAGTATGGCTTCCATATAAGCAAGATCCCCTGGTGATATTCTCTCTTATCATATCATCCCTGAATGATTTTGAGGAATCCTCTGTTGCTGCCCTTGATATATCCAAAGCTTTTGACAGGGCATGGCATCAGGGTCTCATCTTAAACACCTAGCAAGCTGCTGCATTGCATGATTATTGTGTGGCCATTGGCAACTCAAGGGAAGGCTGTTTGGTAACTGTTTCTTTCCCTACATCTTGAAGTGTTGGAACTATCTACCCTTGCATGCCTTTTCCAATAGCTACAAGCTAGCACATTTTAGAAAACAGGTTTTTCACTTCCTCGAAAATTCATGAATACTTTCCCTTGTCTCTTCTTTGTCCCCTTCACGAACCTCTTTAGATTTCAATTAAGGCCCAGCCTTGATGTGGACTTTTGTCCATGACTGGAGCCTCCAACATATAAAAAAAAGGTAGTTCTGTACTCGCACATGTGAAGAGGCTCACACATGAATATTTTTTCAGACAAGTCATGGCTGTCGCCACACCCAACTTTGCTAGCTGTTCAATGCATCCCTTGCTTTTTGATGCGATATATAGGTACTATTTTTCTACACCAATGTTATAGTTTCTTAACACTCATACGGACATGCAACTTTCCAACACAATTAAGGTTTCTCCAACTGAAAATGACTGATGTTTCAGATTTTACCATGAATGTACATAAATTTACATATGAACACACTATACCCCTAAATTTTCCGAATGGTGAATATTTATGAAAAAAAATGTACAGACTTTGCTTAAAAAAGGTATACAATCTCCAAACATAGCCACAACTTTAGTGACAGATTGAGAGCAAAATGGCAAAAGGTTAGGATAAACAAAGCCAGGGAAGTGGATGAAAAATGGGATGTATTTAGAGAAGTAGTACTGGCATGTGCATGAGAAGTTTGACCAAGCTGAAGAGGTGGGTAGGTGAGAAAACCACTAGCTAGACCACACAATACTTGGCAAACTCTTACAGGTGGGCCATTCTGATAATTGTTTGAGCCATTTTGATAACATTTCTTTCCCTACACTTCAAGCTTTGGAACTCTAAACCCTCCCATGTCTTTCCCAATAACTTTGACCTGGTACATTTTAAAAGACAAGCTCTACACCCTGCAAAATTTGTAAATGCTTTCCCTTGTCTCTTCTTTTTCTATATTTCAATTAATGCCCAGCCTTGATGTGGAATTTTGTCCTCCAATGAGAGAAAAAAGATACTAGTGAAGAGAGAAGATGAGGTGAAAGCCTTGCATAAGATGAAATGCAGCAAAGCAGCTAGAGTGCATGGTACTGCTGTTGAATTTCTCAATAAAGGAGGTGACTGTGTTGGTGAATGGTTAGTCAGGATTTCCGATACATGAATGGATCATGGTGAAATGCCTGAGAATTGGCAGAATGCAAGTACAATAACAATGTATAGAGACAAGGGGAGCAAAACTGCAGAGGTATAAATTTGCTTAGTGTTCCAGGTAAGTTCTATGGAAGTGTAATTGAGAGGGTGATGGCATGTGCAAGGCAAAAGCCTTAGGAGGAACAATGTGGTGTCTGAATTGAGAGACTGTGTGAATGGAGGGAACTGAGTGTAAACGTGAACAAAAGAATACTATTAGATTTATTAGGTCAGAGAGACAGGTTAGCTTGGGTGTGAAACTGAAAGGAGAAAATCTGGAGAAAGTGAAGCATTTAAGATACCTGGGAGTGGACATGGTAATGAATAGAACCATGGAAGTGGAACTGGTCATAAGGTGAGTTAGGAGGCTAAGATTCTGGGAGCACTGAGGAATGCATGGAAAGAGAGGTCATTAACTGAGAAGGCAAAAATCGGTATGTCAGAAGGTACAGTAGTCCTAATGATGCTGTATGGATGTGAGGCATGTGCTTTAGATGAGAATGTGTGAAGGAGGGTGGAGGGTGGATGTGATGGAAATCAAATGTTTGAGGACAATATGTGGTGTGAGGTGGTTTGTTCAGGTAAGCAATAAAAGGGTACGAGAAAGGTGTGGTAATAAGAAGAGCATGGCTGAGAGAACTGATGAGGGTATGCCAAAATTGTTTGGATATATGGAGAATGACTGCAGAGACGTTGTGCTGAAATTGTTTGGATATATGGAGAAAATGAACAAAGACAGGTTGATAAAGAGGATATATACATCAGAATTGGAGGTGTCACGGAGATGCAGAAACCAAAATAGAGAAGGAAGGATGTAATGAAAAGGATTTTGAGTGATCAGGGCCTGAAAAGGCAGAAGGGAGAAAGGCATGGACAAGATAAAGTAAATTGGAGGCATATGGTATATAAGGGGCAATGTGCTGTCAGTGAACTGAACTAGGGTATATGAAGCAGCCAGGGGAACTTAAGGAAAGGTCAGTGGGGCCTGGTTATGGATGGCAAGCTGTGGTTTTGGTGCATTACATATGACAGCTAGAAGATGGATGTGCGCAAATGAGGCCTTTCATTGTCTGATCTTGGTGTTTTCTCGCTAACATGGAAAGTGCAAAAATGAAATTTGATGTTCTTTCAGTCTTTTTTTTTTTTTTTTTTTTTTTTGGTAATCTTCTTGTTCCATTCCCTCAATTTTGTTTGTGAAGAGAGAGGAAAAGAAAGCAGGTTGCAGTATAAACTGGTCAAACATAAGCATCTGTGAAGTGAAACATCCTGAACTTGCAGTGGCTCTAACTTCAGATAGGTCAGCAACAATTGGTTTCACACCACAGACAGATGCACAACTAGTCAGTCCCAAATCATTGACTCATGATTTAAGTGATATGAGGCCCTGCAATCACTTTCTTTTGGTAGTCTGGCTTCTACATGAAAGTTTTCAAGCTGCCATTATCAAATGGCTGAGTTTTCATAATTTGCGTTAAATCATAAAAACTGATGATGCACAAACATTACAGGGCTCACAGTATACAGAATAAAACACAAGCAATCACAGTCATTTTGGGCAGATATTTAAACCATAAAGCATGTTCAATAAAGAGTGTAATGTGTAAATTACAAAATTTTCCCCTGCATATCTGTTGATTAAGTAGTATCAAAAATACAAGATAATCACACAATGAATTATCATAAATTGAAGAATTGGATGAATTTGAGAAGACAGCTTTTCAAAATATGATACTTTTTCTCTATTCAAACATATGAACTAAAAATGAACTATGGTACATCTATTTCTTACAATCAGAATCTGTAAGAGCAAATAACAAAATATAATAAATAAAGCAAGTTATGTGGGAATAACTAAATTTTTCATGATAAATTTATCTTTCAAGTACTGTACTATAAAAATATATAATAATCACCATGAGTCATTCAAAAAAATACGTCAGTATTTCATAATGTGGTACTTTTTCATCCAGTTACATAAAATAATTGAAAGATGAAATGCATAACTACAAATTGAATACAACTACTTATCAACCTTGTTTACACTAGAATTGATTAATAATTTAATGTCTTCCCATTATAAATACGTGATTTGCTGAAAACATCCATTATTCATTAACTTTACTGAACATCTTCAGCAAATTTTGTACATATGCTATTGTACAGAATAAAAGGAATTTCATCTTTTGTCTCTAATGTTGTTTAGTTTCTCATCCAGATTTGCAATGTTGGCTGTGTCAAGTCCCTGATACTCGACAACTCAAGCCTAATGCTACCATAAATTTTCTTTTCAAAAGCTCCACATTATTAGGGAAAAATGCAGAGAAGATAAATGTGTTGTAATATTTCCCAACAAACATTTTTGTGCACAGATGATCATTGGATAGGTTACCATGTGTTTGACTAAAACTACACTAACTAGTCATTTAGTAATGAACGAAACTGCCTTGTTTGCTTCAAACTTGATCTCAACTTATCAAAAATTTGAAAACCACACTTCTTGATATTAATTGAAAAAGTGGAGAAGTTAGATGATCATGAGCTTGAGAAGCAGATAGCAGAATAAAAACAGATAAGGGCAAGCTATGATCATCTGACACTTAAAGAGACTAAGTTATTCACTCACTTGTCATTTTCCCAATTCTTTTGTGCACAATGACTTGTTAAAATTTATATTTCTCATTCAAACTTAACTCATATAACCAAAATCCTACTGACTAAAACTTCAATGTTATACATGTGTACAAGTTTTAGTTTTTCACATTGAGATATATAGAAATTCTTAGCTCCTATACAGAAAATGTAACATAAACCATATAAACAATACACACTGCTTGTGACTGCCACGTAGCACATACACGCATTCATAAAAATAAATATTATAAGACCATTATATTGATATCTGTCTATTCTTCCTTAATGCTATTAAATATATACAAATTTACTTACACAATGAGCAATGGATGATAAAAGTTTTCTTGAAAGAAAAAATGACTTCAAGGATCTATGAACTCCTCAACTATACTATAGCCTCACTATCATAGCCTGGGTTAGATCTGAACAACCTAAAAGAGACTCTTATATATGGGGGTATCACAAGTATACCACTGAGTATATCAAAATCATACTTATCTACCTGCAGAACCCCAATTTTAGTGAAACTGCTGCAGTGCTGTCTTCACTCTGTAAGTAAAAGGGCAATAATTTAACTTTTTTATTATAAAACTTGGATCGGATTCCTGAACTACTAGTGTTAGCCAATGACAAAACATTACAGAAAATGGTGTAAGTCACATGAAGGGATTGAAATTGTTAAAATAAAACCGATTGCAACGGAACTCTTAAAATATATGAAAACTTTGTGGCAAGTATGAGAGATTGCTGAATATTTTTCATTTCTAAAATAAAGGCTGCATTCAAATGGAACCAAATGGTGGTGCGTATGAATAGCTTAACATCTAGGTCTGCATCAAAACTGTTTTAAGGAGATATGTGCAAAACAAAGATCAAATTAAATACTTCATCCCCCTTCTCTACTCCTATATGCACTGTCTAATAGTCACAGCCTCTGTCAGTCTTGCTCTAACTAAATCCAGGCCGCTAACCAAACCTTACTTATAGACAAGTAAGACTGGGTTCTCATGTATGAAGTAGATGGGAAGTTCCAGTGTAAAATCAATATGATTTGAAATAAATATGGCAGTGTATCAGGGTTGTGTGATGTTGCATTGGCTATCTACCATTTTTATAAATGGGGCAGTGCATATCAGATGAAAGCAAGGTGTGGTATAATGCTTAACCATGAAGAAGCAAAATGTTATTTGCTGCAGGTGTTGCATGTAATAATATTAAGTTATCAGCAAAACCTGAGGAAGAGATGGATATAATGGTGGGATGGTTTGGTGATGTACGTAATTTGAGGATGCTGAAAATTATTGTAAATAAAAGTACGATGCTAGTTTACAAAAGGGAGGGGAGTTCAGACTGTGAGATCAATTTGTATGATGTGAATGAGTTGAAATAAATTGGAGTGAAGTTTATAATGAAAGGTAATGAGAAAGCCAAAGCTGAAAGCAGTCAGGAAGAGGAGAAAAACTTGAGTATACAGAAAAAAATAAATGTGCAGCAATCAGGAGCCTTGCATAAAGTGTGCTTTTCACAACAATGACATATGGTTATGAAACCAATGTTTATAAGCCATGAAAAGTTAAAAGTAAGGGTAGCAGAAATGCATAATTTGTTTGGTATACCTGGCATTAAGAATATAGAAACAATGAAGACTGAAGATGGCAGAAGGTTATGTGGTATCAAGTGATGAATCAAATGAGCACAATGAAAAAGTAAGAAGCACCTTTATAAGAGTAGAAGTCCATGTCTCACTTTAACACACTAAGTACACTTAGAGGACATGAGAGAGATGTTGTCGAGGCTGTATGTACATGATCAACCACAATAAATTGGTAATGAAATAATAATAACAAGAGGTAGAAACGATAATATTTCTAACATGAGACAGAAATTCTTTCATTTACAGCCAGAAATTATTTCATTTACAGCTTTGTTGAAACAAAGTAACTGGGTTCACAAGCTGTCTTACCTCATTTAAACTAAACCATTATATATTTCAACTGTGCATACTGGATAATCAGACAACACTCAGTTAGCATTCTTTTTTCTATGTCATTGAACAAGCTAGACGACAGCTATCTATTTCAAAAATAATAAGCAATAAATAGATAAAGTCACCAAAACTTACTTATCAAATAATGTTGTATCAGTTGTTGTCATGAGGTTTTGTAGTAATTTATAAACACCCATCTCCCTTAGTTTGTTTTGTCTTTCTGCTGCACCTTCTTCCACATTCCAAATGAGGTTGCTTATACAGAAAGTTGCCGCTATTTGTAGTTTAACATTTGGTATTACCTGAAAAGAAGTTGTTTCATATGAATATGCAAGAAATTCCTCCTCATGTACTTAAATCACACATGGGTTTCTAAAAATTTCCAGCTGACTGGACAAAGTGAAGTGCAGTAAAATTTCCTTTTTTGATGGGAAAGTTAAATAAAACAGGTTCACAATGAGACAAAAATAGTAATTAAACTTTGCTTCTGTTGCAGCTCACACCCACGACAAATGCCCCATTATCATTCCTGTGACAGGTTTCAAAATATGGAGGACTTAAAATATCTTAAGAGTTTGGCCCTCTCATCCTGATGATAAAGCTATCCCTGCATGAAAATTGAATTTATCAGTGAGCAGTTGAATCTATACTTTATCTTAAATGAAGGAAAATTTACAAAACAGTCCTCTGTTCTTAACGCTACCTCGCTAATGCGGGAAATGGCGAATAGTTTGAAAAAGAAGAATATATATATATCTATACTTGATTTTTGCTTACAATATTCTTTGAATATCTGCTTTAATTTTCATTTACTGTATATGACGACATAATCATTTATTAGTAGTAAGTGTTTGTAATATTATATCTTCTAGAACTGATATTATTTGTAATTGTCATATTCTGTATATGTTTGCCTCCGGGAAACACTGCACAGGAGCTGCCCTCTACCAATGGCCTGTCAAAGGTGGAGCACTGGAGGCTAAGTAAAGGCAATGGAGTCCACTAGTAAATGGCCAAGGAGTAAATGGGATGAGCAACTAAGGGTGATGGGTCTGAATGTTAATGGATGACTGGTAAGAGTAACAGGGGGGAGCTAGTGGAAAACTTTAAAAGCTATAATTTGGATGTGCTGGGGTATGGAGGAATCCATATTATTGGGCAGGGTGTATGGAGTGAAAATGAAAATGATGACTGCACATAATGGGACAATATGGAAAGATGAGTAGTATGGACAGGCATGAACAAAAAATATCTGGGAAGAAGGATGTGCAAATGTGCTATCACCAAGAATATGTGTATGTGTATATGCACCTGTGAATATGAAGACAGTGCAAGATAAGGTTGAAATAAAGTGTTTCTGGAGAAATTTGAATGACTGTATGAATGGGTTTGAGAAGGAGAGGGAGGCAGTTGTAATGGGTGTTTTGAATGCGAAGGTGGGATGTGATGAAATTGGCAAGACAACTGGTAAATGGAGAGTACCTGGAGTATGTAAGAATGGAAGTTATCTTGTGGATGTCTGTGCTGAGAGGGGTTTATTCATGGAAAACACCTTTTTTCAGCACAAGATGATTCACAGATATATGTGGATGAGAAATGATGGAAGGAAAGAACAAAAGAGTTTGACTGATTATGTGTCAGTAGATGAAAAGTAGAGCAAGGCTGTACTGAATGCTAAAGCTGAAAGAGAATTCTCTGGAGATTCTGCCCATTTTGCAGTTTTTGTGAAGGTGAAGATCAGGGAGAAGTAAAAGTATGACGTATAGCAGAACAAAGAGGTAAAAGTTTTGGCAAGTGAGATAAATCAGAAATAAAAGGGTAAATGAAAAATCAGCATACTAATGTTACCTATGGAACATGTATCATAATAACAAAACCTCAAGATTAATCTAGAGCAACAAGTAGGAAAGTACTTAAACTTTACAAATAAAAAATATATCAACCAATCTACATTGGAGAATTACAAGAAGTATAACTGCTTCATTCTCCCCAAACAAAGGGACTAGAGAGTTCTGAACATAAGCCTGAAAAAGTTACCAGAGTAGTTAAACATAAACAAACTCAGTGAACTAGCCTACAATTCACCCATACTAGATTCATTAACACCCACAAAATACATGGGAAATTTAGTTAAAGCTAAAGGTAAATCAAACGAATGATGATGATGATGATTCTTAAAATTCTTGAACCTACCATATTTCACAAAACAAACAGGTAAGTTCTATGAATAAAAGATAACGACATGATGATCCCTTATCCTTTCTAAAACTATATACCTGTGAATTCTTTAACATATTCTTGGAAAAGCAAAGCCTCTACAATGTTATGTGCTAGAATTAGTCATGGCTAACTGGAAGGTACAGTTATATTTAAGCTTCAGTGCATTTCTAAGTTTGTCTGGCATGTTTCCTTTTGATCTTAAAAAAGTAAAAAGCCCAAGCTGTTAACCTCTGTAGAATACTGCGTCCTGTTGTATATTTTTTTTACTGCACTATGCCGGCATTTGATAATACTCTCAAGATACTCACCATATAATTCATAAGCTTCTTGAGCACATCTTCATTAGACATGATAGCAGATTTGGCCATGTCTCCATCAGCAATGTTTGCTAGAATGCAGAGTGCCTGTTCCTTGACTTCAGCCGAGTGTTCACCCTCAAGAATCAAAATGATGGCCTGCCATTGGAAAAATTTTAAATTTTAACTATCTTTGTCCATACAGTGGATTCAAAATGTAAGGTTTATCCAGTGGATTCAAAATGTAAGGTTTATCTCAGGTGTTATGTACTTTTCCACCTACCTATCAACTTAATAATGGAACTAAGAAATGTAATCTTAAAACTGAGAGACCTTTTCCCCCAAGGTAGTATCCTGCAAGGAAAAGCATGAGACATCATCTCTGGGAATAAGTGGGTCAGGTCTCTTCATATCCTTATAATTCAGTGAGAATGCACCAGCTTTCATCCACCCTTTGCAAAGGACCCTTGAGTATTCGAAGTCGCTCATTTTTTTAAAACGGATCTAGCCATAGATAATCAGCAACCACCAATGAGGCTAATATCATCAGCCAACTCCTACTAGTTGCTCACAGCTAACAACTGGCACATCACCAGTGTCAATCCACTGGAGTCACAAAAGGCAAAGAGAAAACATGTTTTGAAAAGGAAAGAAGGGCTGGCGAGTTAAGAAAACCATGAAAAATATCTTGCAGGACAATGTCTCAGAGACAAAAAGGAGTTTGATTTTCTCCACTGTTGTCTGTCTTGTGAGTACGAAGGAATATCCACATGAAGGAAGGGGGTTGAAGGAAAAATAAAAACCTTCAATAGAGAACTGGAGGAACACTGGAAACTACACTTCTTGAAGGAAAGAGTCCCCCAGAGCCATAGAGGATAGATCCACAACCTCTACACAGAGATAACTCTTAATGAAGGAGGAGGAATGGTACCAGATTTCCTCCTTACCTTCCTTTGCTCCTGAACCAATTTCCTTAAATTTTCAGTCCATCATGCTGTTCTCCACTTCCAATAAATTATACCTACAGTGATTTACATCTCCATAATACACCAATTAAATGCTTCTATATCACCTTAATCTCACTCTGTACAGTTTCATCGATACCACAGCTTGTCATTTATCCTCTTTTAAAAGTTTAGCTTTGCACCTTTTCTTCAGCTGTTTCACATCATTTTAAACATTCAAAATAAAAGGTTAACCTACATCCTACTATCACATGCAAGGACATACCTTATCAAACCTGCATTTCATGCACACCCTACCATACCAATCATGCTTTGGTCCGACCTGTATTATCTGTGTATTCAATGACAGTTTCATGTTGTAAATATGTATTTCTGACACTCATATCCAATGATGCATGCATTTCAAGTAATCTTTTCTCATTTTCATTCTCATCTGGGACCCTATACCTTGTTTCCTATTCCTCCATTTAGGTCATCAATTAAACAGTTTCTCTTCTGCATCCACATACTTAACTGCTCTCTAATTCAGTAGAGGGTATCTTAAACCTTTTCATCTCCATCATAATATGGCACTCATGCAACAAGTCATCATTTTAAATCTATATCACTTAAACTTTGCATCAAACTGTCTCAGATTGACATCCCTGGAATGAAACACCTTTTAAAACCACAAATCCTCTATCATCATTCTCATAACATCCCTAAAGAACTATATATCATCCTTGAAGTCCAATCCCATTCCATTCAAAGGTACCAATAACCCTCAGTTCAGTCATAAAAATCCTATAAATCTAAGTTAACTTATCAAAAAGTACCACCAACTTCACCATTTGTCTCTTTCACATTCTAAATACCTACACAAACCTACTTAACTAGTTAGAAGTTTTTTTTTTTTTTTTTTTTTTTTGCTTTGTCGCTGTCTCCCGCGTTTGCGAGGTAGCACAAGGAAACAGACGAAAGAAATGGCCCAACCCGCCCCCATACACATGCCTTGATTCAATCCACTGACAGCACTTCAACCCCGGTATACCGCATCGCTCCAATTCACTCTATTCTTTGCCCTCCTTTCACCCTCCTGCATGTTCAGGCCCCGATCACACAAAATCTTTTTCACTCCATCTTTCCACCTCCAATTTGGTCTCCCTCTTCTCCTCGTTCCCTCCACCTCCGACACATATATCCTCTTGGTCAATCTTTCCTCACTCATTCTCTCCATGTGCCCAAACCATTTCAAAACACCCTCTTCTGCTCTCTCAACCACGCTCTTTTTATTTCCACACATCTCTCTTACCCTTACGTTACTTACTCGATCAAACCACCTCACACCACACATTGTCCTCAAACATCTCATTTCCAGCACATCCATCCTCCTGCGCACAACTCTATCCATAGTCCACGCCTCGCAACCATACAACATTGTTGGAACCACTATTCCTTCAAACATAACCATTTTTGCTTTCCAAGATAATGTTCTCGACTTCCACACATTCTTCAAGGCCCCCAGAATTTTCGCCCCCTCCCCCACCCTATGATCCACTTCCGCTTCCATGGTTCCATCCGCTGCCAGATCCACTCCCAGATATCTAAAACACTTCACTTCCTCCAGTTTTTCTCCATTCAAACTCACCTCCCAATTGACTTGACCCTCAACCCTACTGTACCTAATAACCTTGCTCTTATTCACATTTACTCTTAACTTTCTTCTTTCACACACTTTACCAAACTCAGTCACCAGCTTCTGCAGTTTCTCACATGAATCAGCCACCAGCGCTGTATCATCAGCGAACAACAACTGACTCACTTCCCAAGCTCTCTCATCCCCAACAGACTTCATACTTGCCCCTTTTTCCAAAAAGGGGCAAGTAGTTAGAAGTACCTACTGATATACCAGTGAGGATTCATTACCTGAACTGAGGTCCCAAGGCCAAAAGCTAGCTGAAAGGGCACGATATCTAACCTCCCTAAAGTAGACACCATACCCAATCTTCAAAGCATTTAATCTATTCATCTTACTACTTATTCTTTAACAACACAGTATAGAATTCTTTATTTAGATGCATTATAAGTGTGACTGACACTTCAGTTGGCCAAATTCTAATCAATAATGATACCAAAACACTGACTCACCTGCATGATTTCCTTTCCATGGCACTGCATAATCTGGTCAATGTGACCCTTATTGGAGAGAAGATTGCGCAACAGTCCTAATGTTTTCATGAGAATGTGCACATCTGTGTCTGACAACAAACGGAATATTTGGTCTGTTCCAAGGTGATGCAAAATGGAAACCTGGAAAGAAAGAATTTCTTTCATATTTATCTTCATTATACAGCTAATGACCATATGATCAGAAAAAATATATAAATTTTGACAGCTATACAGTCATTCAAAATGAAATTGTAACTGATGTTTCAAACACGATGTTCACTTTGAAAACTAGCATCAAAGTAAAACTCCATAAATTTACATATTTTTAACTATACTTAGGGGTAATTGATCTAATGAATTCTTATCACAGTAGATTTTTATCATATATCATTACAAAACTTTTACTTGTATTCTCAGGGTGGGTGATAGGAGACAAAAGTATTTACAAAATGGATTACAAGACAACACAAGTAAGCAGTGAACAATAATCGTTAAGTAAAACCCACTTTGAGGAATAATTCAAACTACACACAATGGACTGGTAATACTGTATCAAAAAGATCTAAAATTACAGTTTGATTCTGCATTTCTCCTTTAACAGAATACTGACACATATGTTAATGTAAACACTTGTGTTAGCTAAAACAGATACATGCAAACAAAGATAAGATTTTCCTCTGACACGTTAGGAGAAATTATAAAACAGCAGCAAATTATAGAAAAATATTCTTAACCTTGATGCCAAATATTTCAGACTAAAAACGAAGTCTGTTTTGTAAGGAGACAAATTTCTGCGTTCTAACTAAAGGGGCTTGATAGGTGCATGCTTCCTGTCCTATCTAATCAAATCGGCTAGACATGGAAAGAGGAACCCCATCTATTGTATAAATCATCCATGCTCCCTCAAACCTATCAACCTTGGACCAACTAATCATAACCTTTAGAAATATATGAAACAGCAGAAAAGGTGTTATTTTCCTAAATGGGCTCTACACAGAAAACAAATACAATTAAATGCCAGAAAAATTCTGGCCAAAGCAAAAACCAAATGCACTAACACCCTGAAGTGAAACGGGTAGGAGGTAGATGCATGTCCTTCAAGCCTCCTTTTACTTAAAAGGCAGAAATTTTCTCTGTAAACAAAACTAAATTTCTGCACTATCAAAATTTAAGGGATAAATGTTTTATTTAAATGGAAGGATCAATATATACAGAGGGAAGCAGTTCCTAGCCCTGCTACTGCTAAAATTAATTAATCCATCTCTCCTAAAATAATTTTTTCAAAGTTAAAACAAATTACATGTATAACTCTTTGTAGCATCCTTGGTTTATAGAAAACCCAAATGAATTAAGGATAAACTGCTCCCCAAAGACAGCAGCATTCAACTTATGGGCTGAGAAGAGGCAATAACAAACTAATGTATGGCAGCCTTGAAGCTTATCTTTTGCATTTAAGGATAGTGGTTGTCCTACCTGTACAGCACAAGATGCTGCCACATGCTATGCTGGTGAATATAGATTACCAGTTATCCATTTCTAGCAATGGTTTTACCAGGTTACATACCAAACATGATGTATATTCTCTCTTCAGGATATACATTTAATATGTCACAAAGCAAAAACTAATGGAACATTGTAATATATAATTCAACCAGTAAACTTCTGCGGTCTTTAGGGGAAGAGAGGGTATATGAAATGAGTCAGATGTTGTTTGCTGATGGTGGTAGATTCACTCGAGAAAATGCAAGCTGGTGACTGAGTTTGGACGAGTGTGTGAAAGGAGGAAGTTGACAGAAAATGCGAGTAAAAGCAAGGTTATTAAGTTTAGCAAGTTTGAGGGACAGGTTAGCAGGGGTGAGTTTCAAGGGAGAAAAAAATGGTAGTGAAATGTTTTATACACCTGGGAGTGGACACAGCAGCAAAAGTGAGTCTTTAGGTGGGTGAGGGGGCAAAAATCCTGGAAGCACTGAAGAATGTGTGGAAAGTGAGCTAGTTATCTGGTAGGGCAAAAATGAGTATAGCAGCCCCAACAATATTACATGGATGTGAAGCATGGACTATAAATGAGGATATGAGGATGTGCAACAGAGGGTGGGTGTGTTGGAATGAAGTGTCTAAAGACAATATGGGGTGAGAGGTTGTTTGATTAAGTATCAAGAGGGTTAGAGAGAGGTAAGTTAATAAGAACTAAGGCTGAGAGTGCTGAAGTGGGTGTGCTGAAACGTTTCAATATAGGCAGAGAACGAGTGAGGAAAGGTTAAGAGGATATATATATCAGAGCGGGGGGATCAAGGAGAATGGGGTGAACAAATTGGAGATGGAAAGATTGAGTAAAAAAGATTTTGAGTGATCAGGGCCAGAACATACAGGAGGGTGAAAGGCATGCAAGGGATAGAGTTAACTGGGGCAATGTGGTATACTGGGGTCGACTTGCTGCCAATAAATTGAACCAGGGAACGTGAAGCATCCAGAGTAAACCATGAAAAGGTCTGTGGGGCCTGATTGTGGATATTCATATATCTATTATTCTTGATCACTGTTTCCTGCGTTAGCAAGGTAGCGCTAGGAAAATGATGAAGAAAGACCCATCCACTCATAGATACATATATATACATACATGTACATACATATGCATACACACACATACATATATACATATAAATTCAAAGCCATACAGATACATATATATACACATGTACATATTCATACTTTCTCACCTTCATCTATTTCCAGCACCACCCTGTCCCACAGGAAACAGCATTGCCACTTCCTGCATTAGTGAGGTAGCACCAGGAAACAGACGAAGAAAGGCCACACTTCTCACACTCATTCTCCAGCTGTCATGTGTAACGCACTGAAATCACAGCTCCCTATCCACATCCAGGCCCTACAGACCTTTTCAAGGTTTACCTCAGATGTTTTACATGTCCTGGTTCAGTCCACTGACAGTATGTTGACCCCAGTATACCACATCATTCCAATTCACTCTATTCTGTGCAAACCTTTCACCCTCTGGCATGTTCAGGCCCCAATTGCCCAAAATCTTTTTCAATTCATCCTTCTACCTCCAATTTGGTCTCCCACTTCTCGTTGTTCCCTCCACCTCTGACACATATATCCTCTTTGTCAACCTTTCCTCACTCATTCTCTCCATATGTCCAAACCATTTTAACAAACTCTCTTCTGCTCTCTCAACTATACTCTTTTTATTACCACACATCTTTCCTATCTTTTCATTACTTACTCGACCAAATCACCTCACACCACATATTGTCCTCTAACATTTAATTACCAACACATCCACCCTCCTCCTCACAACCCAATCTACAGCCCATGCCATTCAACCATAAAATATTGTTGGAACTATTATTCCTTCAAACATACCCATTTTTGCTCTGGGATAATGTTTTCTCTTTCCACACATTCTTCAACACTCCAAGAACCTTTGCCCCCCTACCACACTCTATGACTCACTTCTACTTAAATGGTTCCATTCGCTGCCCAGATATCAAAAACATTTGGTTCCATTTGCTGCCCAGATATCAAAAACATTTAACTTCCTCTAATTTTTCTACATTCAAACTTACATCCAAACTATATTTTTCCCATACATATTTGCCATTTCCTGCATTAGCAAGGTAGCATCAAGAACAGATGACAGCCTCAGAGTGAAAAATCCTCATTTGGCCCCCCTCTCTGTTCCTTCTTTTAGAAAAGTAAAACAAGAGAGGAGGATTTCCAGCCTCCTGCTCCCACCCCTTTTAGTCACCTTCTATGACAAAAAAATATAGTTGGGATGTGAGTTTGGAATGAGAAAAATGGGAGGATGTGAAGTGTTTTAGATATCTGGGAGTGGACTTTGCAGTGAATGGCGCCATGGAAGTGGAAGTGAGTCATAGGGTGGGGGATGGGGCGAAGGTTCTGGGAGCAATGAAGAATGTGGGAAAGAGAGAACATATCTCAGAGTGCATAAATGGATATGCTTGAAGGAACAGTAATTCCAATAATATCATATGTTTGCGTGGCATGGGCTATAGATAGGGTTGTACAAAGGAGAGTGGACGTGTTGGAAATGAAATATTTGAGGACAATATGTGGTGTAAGGTAGTTTGATCGAGTAAGTAATAAAAGGGTAAGAAAGATGTGTGGTAATAAAAAGAGTGTAGTTAAGAGAGCAGAAAAGGATGTGTTGAAAAGGTTTGGACATATGAAGAGAATGAGTGAGGAAAGGCTGACAAAAAGGATATAATTCTCAGAGGTGGAGGGAACAACGAGAGGCAGGAGACCAAACTAGGGGGGGAAGGATGGAGTGAAAAAGATTTTGAGTGATTGAGGCCTGAACATGCAGGAGGGTGAAAGGCATGCAAGGAATAAAGTGAATTGAAACAATGTGGTACACCAAGGTCGATGTGTGGTCAATGAACTGAACCAGGGCATGTGAAACATCTGAGGTACACCATGGAATGGTCTGTGGGGCCTGGATGTGGATAGGGAGTTGTGGTTTCGGTGCATTACACATGGCAGATAGAGACTGCATAATGCAGCTCGAGACTGATTGTGAACAAATGTGGCTTTTTTGTCTGTTTTTCTGGCACTACTTCACAGACACAGGGAGTTGTATTAGTCATAAAAACTGAATAAAATTTTGCAACAAATAACTAACAAAGCTAAAAACAAAATATATTGCATTCAACAACATTAACCATTCATGTCAATCATAGCTTTTTACCTTTTACTTCAAAAGTATATAGCTAAAAATATACGGGTACACTACTGATTTTACGGCAACTGATGGTTCAGCACCTCTTTTAGTCCGGACAAAATTACGTGAGAGACCTTGAAATTACCACAGCCACCAGACTAGTTTACTGGGTGGCCACAGATGGTGTTGTGTGTAAGGCACGCATATTTACATTCTTTACACTGCACTCATTGGTGGTGATACTGCAATTCTGTGAGATTCTTAGCTTATTTTGCTTAAATTTAACCGTAGCTATGGCTTCTAAAATATATGAGTGTCAGTCGTGGTGTCAAATATAAACGCCAGTCCATATCGATTCAAGATAAAGTAGAGCTGTTGAAAAAAACGGACCGTGGTGTTATGGTACATAAGCTGTGACATCTACAGCACTGGTTCATCAACTGTTCATGATATAAAGAAAAAGGCAGAAAATATTGAAATTTTATGCAGAGAGCGATTCCAAGAAGCTAATGATGATTAGAAAAACTATGAAAGATGGTAAGAGTACTGAGCACAAACGAGTGAAGATGGAATGGTTTTGACAGCATCGGAGTGATGGAGTGGACTTGTCAGGTAGCATGATAATGGACCAGGCTAAGTTGTTCTATAAAGAACTTAAATTAGAACATGAGCGTGACTATAGTGAAGGATGGCTTTAAAAGCTTCAAGAGGTGTCAAGGAGTTTCCATGAATAAAGTGTGCGGAGAAAAGCAGTCTGCAAACCACGAAGGAGCTGCCAAGTATGTGGACGAATTTGCGAAACTCATAGCTGATGAACACCTCCATCCTGAGCAGGTGTATAATGCATACAAAACTGCATGATTCTGGTGATGCACACCTAAGAAAACACTAAAAACAGAAGACGAAGAATACCCCACAGGATTCAAACACGGGCATATCTACGGGAAATAGCGCCTATGGCAAACACTGAAATTGTGCCCCTGTCCAAACGTATGACACCAATATCTTTTATTCTTATTACCTACGCCAAAGAGATTATGTTTTTACCAGCATATGTTTGTTTGTCTGTGGGCAACTTTCAACAAAACTTATGAACGAATTCTGATGAAATTTTCAGGGAAAGTCAAAAATAACACAAGGACCAATTGATTAGATTCTGGGAGTGATCTGAATCATTGTTTGGATCCAGGACGCCATTACGGAAACATCAATTTTTGTGAATGACTATTGAACCAATAATGATATCAATGTGATTCCATATGCCAAAGATATGTTTTCATGGTCAATAAATCTAAATCTCTAAGATCCGAATCATTGTCTGATCCATGGCGCCATTACACCACTGGCACCCTCCTTCAAGTGGCACCCACGGCACCTGCCCTACCTTCCATACCCTAGATATGCCACTGGATTCAAATAATCTAAGGACAGACTTACCATCTTAGGGTGCTTAAACATTTAATATTTGTTTTATTTAAATTTCTAGCAGTCCATGGTATACTTTAGACACATGGGAGATGTATATTCAGTGGGTTAGAGGTGTGTTGATGAATTTTTATAACGTGACCATGGTTGGTCTGGCAAAATGGTTAATCCGACAAGGCTTTGGAACCAAAAGTGCCGGAAAATCGGTGGTGTACCTGTAATATATTTAATACCTCAAAACTTTCCAAACACAGCATACTCATTTTTAAATGTCAATGCTCTGTTTTGATATTTAATGCACAGGACAGTACTACATAACCTTGACCTTGACTTAAGAGCTCAGAATTAATCACTGATCAAGGTATATCAAAACATATTTGTATACCAAGTACAGTACCTTTATTTCATCTTGAGTTATTCTGTGAGCATGAAAAAATGATAAAACAAACAAACAGCCATTATCAACCACCATAATCATACACTGGTATGGTTAGAAAATGCTAAAAACATTTGCTTTCAATGCTCAGCTTGGAGAGCAAAATTATAAGAACCCACACATTACTTAGCTGATGATACAGCGCTGGTGGCTGATTCATGTGAGAAACTGCAGAAGCTGGTGACTGAGTTTGGTAAAGTGTGTGGAAGAAGAAAGTTAAGAGTAAATGTGAATAAGAGCAAGGTTATTAGGTACAGTAGGGTTGAGGGTCAAGTCAATTGGGAGGTGAGTTTGAATGGAGAAAAACTGGAGGAAGTGAAGTGTTTTAGATATCTGGGAGTGGATCTGGCAGCGGATGGAACCATGGAAGCGGAAGTGGATCATAGGGTGGGGGAGGGGGCGAAAATTCTGGGGGCCTTGAAGAATGTGTGGAAGTCGAGAACATTATCTCGGAAAGCAAAAATGGGTATGTTTGAAGGAATAGTGGTTCCAACAATGTTGTATGGTTGCGAGGCGTGGGCCATGGATAGAGTTGTGCGCAGGAGGATGGATGTGCTGGAAATGAGATGTTTGAGGACAATGTGTGGTGTGAGGTGGTTTGATCGAGTGAGTAACGTAAGGGTAAGAGAGATGTGTGGAAATAAAAAGAGCGTGGTTGAGAGAGCAGAAGAGGGTGTTTTGAAGTGGTTTGGGCACATGGAGAGAATGAGTGAGGAAAGATTGACCAAGAGGATATATGTGTCGGAGGTGGAGGGAACGAGGAGAAGAGGGAGACCAAATTGGAGGTGGAAAGATGGAGTGAAAAAGATTTTGTGTGATCGGGGCCTGAACGTGCAGGAGGGTGAAAGGAGGGCAAGGAATAGAGTGAATTGGAGCGATGTGGTATACCGGGGTTGACGTGCTGTCAGTGGATTGAATCAAGGCATGTGAAGCGTCTGGGGTAAACCATGGAAAGCTGTGTAGGTATGTATATTTGCGTGTGTGGACGTATGTATATACATGTGTATGGGGGGGGTTGGGCCATTTCTTTCTTTCGTCTGTTTCCTTGCGCTACCTCGCAAACGCGGGAGACAGCGACAAAGTATAAAAAAAAAAAAAAAAAAAAACATTACTTAGTTAAGAGTTCTGGGTGGAGTTACTTACCTTCACTCTGTGTTCAGCTTGGAATGCCATGTTCATTAGTGCCCAAACGGCATTTAATCTGAGTCCTGGATGAGGCCGTCTTGTAAGTCCACAAAGGAATTCGACAGCACCCTGGTCAAGAATGTGCTCCTTTGAGGGTGAAAACTCAAGAAGAAGGTTGCAGAGGGTAGAAGAGGCCACAGTCACAAGCTCTTCATTGTTGGACGTTTTGAGCACTGTCATAAGAGGTCTCCACACCATGTGATCCTGATGATATTATAAACTATTTGGTATGATGAAGAAACTTACTTTATACTGAGCATTCACACACTTGTACAGTTAAGTATTTTGTTAATTTTTTCAGCACTTCCGAGTGTTATCATTTCTGCCAAATCTCATGCCCCTTTAAGTGCAACAGTCTACAGCTCCTGCTCTAAACTTCAATCCCCATGGCTGCTCCTGTTGGAAACTCCCTGCATCCAACTGAAAATGTCAACTCTCATCTCTCATGAATAACAATTGTTTTTAAATTTTGTTGTGGCATCTAGACTTCAGTACAATCAGCTATCTGTTGGCACCAGTGTTAAGCAGAAACATAAACAAATGCATCAAAAGTTACTCCCATGCTATGCTCTCCAGAAACCACCAGATGTCAACTAAAATTAATTGTATTTTTACCATAAACCAGGTAAGATATGTATATTACATCATATCTGTGAATGTGTACAGTATGCATTATCATTTCTATATAAGAAAAAAATGCATACAAATGATATCACTGCCTCACTCCCATCCTTTAATGTGCTTAGCTCTTGACATCAATTCAACACCTAGTTTGATTGTCAATTTTTTTTTCTTTTTTGCACTTCCTTCCAAAACAGCTTCTCACTCTGTAAACTTTTCACATAACTCTGCTGATTTCTTCTCTTCCTTAACCTAACCTCTCAATCAACCTCATTCCTACCTCCACTCTGCCATTTTTTTTTCTCTATCTTTATCTTTTTCTGATACTCCAGCCTCATTTCCTGCTCTTTCAAACTCTCAAATGCTATTGTTATCTTATTTTTAACCTTTCAGGAGTGATATCTTTATTATCGTCAGAAGATCCAAAGTCAACAACATTCTCCTTACCATCTTCATATCTAACACTTTCTTTCACTTATTACACATCTATCAGTGAATTTTGCTTATTCCCTCTCCCATTTGTTTTTCAAGTAAATCTGTTAATTAACTTACTGAAAGTCCAAAACAGGTATGTCAGGAAAGTACCTTCCTTAGCACATGAGCTACCATTAACTCTATTTGTACCAGTATTTCATACTCCCTATTATTCTCATAAAATACCTTTAACTTTCTCATCCCTCACTTTTGCATTCATGTTCAGTGCATAATTATTTTCCAAACCATCTCAGAATTCTTTACACACTCACCTTAATGTTCATGAATTTTCTATTCACAGCTCATCCTATTTCTGCTTCTCTACTTTACCCTTGAACTCAAGGAGTCATCATATGAAGAATTACAAAAGAAAGGCTCGAAGAATCATCACACCAGCATTAGTATTTTCAAACTTTGTTTAATCTCCAGCAATATTCTAAAATTTTTGTGGCTGGTAGGTGTCATCTTGATCATTTTAGGTGCTTTCTTCAGGTACTACCTCTCTCTGGATGTAAAGTGAAATACATCTGCAGATATATGCAAATATGCTTTTTATATAAGTTTTCCAATTTCTGTGTCAGCAAGGTAATGCTAGGACCAAACAAAGATATGACCTCATCCATTCATATCGACACTAACTGTAATGTATAATAAACTGAAACCACAGCCTTCTATCCACAAAACAGGTCTGTAGACCTTTCCATGGTTTCCTCCTACAGCAGTAAGTAGTAGCTGATAGGCAGCCAATGACCAGGGAGGTATATTACCAGTACTACCTGCCTGGGTATTGGGAGGGTAAGTGACATCTACTTAATGAGCCAGCACTTCAGTGGTTGTCAAGCTGCACTCCTATAAACCAGGTAGCTGTCTTTTCTTTCTGCCTCACTAACACATGGACTACAGCAGTGAGCACTATGTGTTAGCCTTGCCTTTCAACAAAATGGTAGGAGCATTAGATAGTAGTAAGTAGAAATATTCAGACAGGAGCATAAGGTAGAAATATTAAGTAGAAGTAGTTGGAAGGAGCATTAGATACTAGTCAGTAGAAACATCAAGTAGGAGCCTCAGCAAACACTGCGCTAGTTTTGCCCTCTGCCAGTGGCCTGTTTAAATTAAGGCACTAAAGGCTAAGAAGCAGCACTGGAGTTCACTAGCTATGGTGACTCTAATGCTATGGCCACCCCTCAGAGGGAGTTCCAGTTGGAACTGGCATCAAGAGATACATATCCGAAACAGTTTCGTATGCCCTGGTTCTGCCCATTGGCAGCATGTCATCCATGTATGTCGTACCATTTCAATTCACTTGTTTTTATCCCTTGAGCCCTCCTACATATTCCAAGCCCTGAGCCTTCAGAGCATCTTTCGCTTCATCTTTATAACCCCTCCTTATTTTATCCCTTTTCCTCTCTCCTTCCACTTCTGACATGTACACCCTCTTAGTAATCCTATCCTCACTCAACCTCTCCTTCTGTCCACACTATTTCAGCACACCCTCCTCAGCTCTCTCACATATACTCCTCTTACAACCACACCTCTCTCTTACAATATCCACACTATTTCAGCACACCCTCTTCAGCTCTCTCACATATACTCCTCTTACAACCACACCTCTCTCTTACAATATCATTCTTATTTAATCAACCCTCCATATGACATCTTTCTTCCTAAGGACCATGATATCATCCACACAGCATCAACAGGACTACTATACCATTAAACATGCCCATCTCTGCCCTTAAAGATGGTAAAATCTCTTTCCACACATTCCTCGATGCACCCAGGACCTTTACCCCCTCAACCACCCTATGACTCAATTAAGCTCCCATGGTTCAATTTGCTGCACTCCATAGTCAACATAAGATATTTCAGGTGTTGCTGTCATAACACCCTGCACTAAATGGGTTAGGAAGAAATATAAACATTATGAAGGCTTTACAAATTACACATTCATAACCACAGACGAGAAAATACATAAGTATAAACTCCAAAATCCAACAATTCCACACTGAGCTCATTGTCCCAAGATGAGGTGTCATGGAAAACGAGGTACCATTCAACAAGAACAGCATAGGTTAAGAGTTCCTGGCATAAAAAATGTCTCTCCCATGTTACAGCTTCAAGATCCCAAAAACCAATCAATCTGGATAACACACTCCAAAACACCTACACGGAGGTGAGGTCAATTCGTTTCCAATAGTTCCAATTAAAAATCAGAGATTTATTGCTATTGATCCTTGTCAAACATCAGAGAGACAGAGAAGGTACCAGGGCATTCATCTTGATGGTGAAGGGAAGCACCTGGGGGTGACCCCAAAGAAAGGATCCAAATGAACTTAACTCTATATGAACATAACTGTAATACATAAACCAAACTTGATAGAGTGTTTGTCCATTCAATGTGAACTCCTTTACAATAAGAAGCTTGGAAAGATAGTCTTGTACAGTGCTGAGAGAGAACTTTCTGTTAGTTCTAATAAGGGAAGGAATCTGCAAGAGCCTTGTTTATGAAGTGAAGGGCAGCTACCATGTTGTCCACAGGGAGCAGAATCTCAACCCCTGGATATAGGAAATTCAAGGAGATGTAAATCTATGGAGCCAACCATTCATTTAACCCTTATACAACAGTACTGCCTTTATGATCTACCCCAACAAGTGACAAAAATTTTTCTAAATGTTTTTCTTTCTAAATATGCCTTTAATACAACTTATGAAGGAAAAAAAAAAACAGTGTACTTTACATTGATGTGGGAGGAGTGCTGAGAGGACAAAGTGGGCCCTATGCTGACAGATTGGATGTTGCTTATCTATTTAAGAACAAGAAAGTAATGTTCTTTTTGCAAGTGTTATTGTATTCAATAGAATATCCCTAATTACATTTCATAATTCGTGATTTCACATTGCACATATGTATTCTTTATCTATCTTTTACATTCTCTACTTATCTTCTAGTATACTGTTCTGAAAATGTTTATATGCTACTTACACCCAGAAATTGTTTCTTTCATTCTAGAACTCTCAACAGCAATGTGCAGTTAAATCCAGCTTCCAATCCCAGATGATATATATACATTCTCTTTGATTTCTGGTGGGTGTCTGAGATGCATGGTACGTTTTCCAGTTGTCGTTGTATGCTACTAGTGACATCTACGGATTTTAAAGGAGGTGGAAAGCCTTAATACATCAAGTGATGACAAGTGCAGGGTTATAAAGTTCATCAAAAGGGGATGGGAGTAGATTAAGGTTTAAGCTGATATGTAAGAATTGTTCCTCTTCCCAAAAAACACATACTTGCATGATCTTCTGAAGAAAGGAAGCTCCATCTGCATCACAAGTCTTCTATCTAAACCATCAAGGAAGCCAAAGGAGCTCTCCATGGTACAGTATAGGACTTTGTAGGTTCCTTCAATGTGTCTACCAAACTTGGGAGTCAAAACATTCTTTGGGTAAAGCTTTCTAAAGATCGCTATTCTTGATGTAAAAGCTCTGTTTACCTAGAAGGTCATCTTTTAGCTCATAACACAGCCATGTTATTGTATTTAGCTGCAATTTTTTCTTTTCATATTTTCAACAGATCCTTAAATCAACAACAGAACACCACAGCCTGAGCCTAGACTGTCTAGCCAAATTGAATAGTCCAAAGTTTTTTCCTTCCCAAGACACAAAGAACTTCTCCGAATATGCCAATATATTCTAAAACAAGCATAATTCTGACTAGGAATTAAGCAGGACTTTTCCTGGTTATGAATAAAACCTGCTTCTCTTAGGCCACTCCAAATCCATAATCCTAGGCAGGAACATTCTTTAATTGAATTTGCAATTTTAAGAAAAGCTTTCATTCTTGAACTGTCACATTTGGTTTCCTATCTTCAAAGCCAAAAGTATTCTCAATCTAGATTAAACTGAAATGTGCCAGTGTCCACTAGATCTGAAGAGAGACTGTGCAGCTGTTTAGCCACTACAATTGCAGGACTCTCTGTAGGCCTTAAAGAGGGTGTTAATAAGAAACCAGTCCTCCTGTAGGCTCTTCTTACATTTTTGTTTACCATTTTTTGCACAAATTTCAATAAACACTGAGTAGAGGGATGTCCCAACTCTCTTTTTCGAAAGGGCAGTTGAAAAATAAATCTCTAACCCAGTTCCGTTCACAACATTATAGATACACCCAAAGATGAACTTTCAAAAGTCTCTGAAGGTCAAGAGCTAACATCAACTTGAAAGGAGCTATTTTGATAAACCTACCAGATGTTCTAGCTTATTACCTCAAAAGTAGTGTTTACAGTGGTACATCTGCATCTAATAGGAATAATGTAAAAGCAAAAGCTGATGTTCCAAGCTAGAGAGTTGGGATAATGGCAAACACCTCCAGTACTAATCTGCTGACTCTTCATTACACCTTCCTTAGAAGTAACACAATTCACAATCACTGTTTATGCAAGGTAAATGGTTGAACTGATCTGATTCTATGAATATTATGAATAGTCTTATCATGACAAA
This sequence comes from Panulirus ornatus, assembly GCF_036320965.1. Lineage (NCBI taxonomy): Eukaryota > Metazoa > Arthropoda > Malacostraca > Decapoda > Palinuridae > Panulirus > Panulirus ornatus. The sequence goes on from NC_092232.1 coordinate 48,261,960, forward strand.
AAGAAATGCACAGAAGAGATGGCAATGAAGAAATTCTAAATGATCTCCCTTAAAGAGAGAGAACAGCCTATCATCCATGCACTACATGCTATGTGCATTACAGAATAATTAGCTATGGTAAAAAGAAACCAGATAAAAAAAGACATCCACACTGTCTAAGGATTTGAAAATTTTTCATGAGGTGAGAAGTGTGACTCAAGTGTCAGCTAGCAAGACGATGACATAATTGCTGAGTGGAGGTTCCAATTCACTAAAATGTGAACGAGACAATAACATAATCACTGAGTGGAGGCTCCAATTCACAGAAAAGTGAACAAGGACAAAGCCATAGGCCACAAATACAGATCAGATGGTTGGCAACGGGTGAGAGGTATTTACCTTAATGGAAGAAAAGGGGTTCAAAGTCTCTAATCCCCAGAGATCTCTGAGATTCTACTTAAACACAGAAGACAAGCTTATCCTAGAGAAAAAAATCTAACATTTCTAATATAAACATTTCTAATTACAATACTTTGGATATGAAATGTTTAATCTATCACTAAAAGTACTGCATTAAAAATCCCTAGAGAGTATTATATCTTTTAGAGGATTCAGAGCCTAAAAATTACATTCTATTCTCATTTTTTCACAGCCTTCACATAATATGATCCTAAAAAATATAATCCATTATAAAAAAATTTTGACGACAAACACCATCTGCTTCAAAAGCAATAAAAGTCAACATAGTTTTCTCATATAGATTCATCTTTCACTGTTTTTCCCTCTTCTCAGCAGTTTAAACACATATGTGACTGGGATGGCATACCTCAACTCCCATCCATATTTTCAACATTGAAAAAAATCTGGGTTGATTAGAGAGGGTAGTGAGTGGTGGGATGAAGAAGTAAGAGTATTAGTGAAAGAGAAGAGAGAGGCATTTGGACGATTTTTGCAGGGAAAAAATGCAATTGAGTGGGAGATGTATAAAAGAAAGAGACAGGAGGTCAAGAGAAAGGTGCAAGAGGTGAAAAAAAAGGCAAATGAGAGTTGGGGTGAGAGTGTATCATTAAATTTTAGGGAGAATAAAAAGATGTTCTGGAAGGAGGTAAATAAAGTGCGTAAGACAAGGGAGCAAATGGGAACTTCAGTGAAGGGCGCAAATGGGGAGGTGATAACAAGTAGTGGTGATGTGAGAAGGAGATGGAGTGAGTATTTTGAAGGTTTGTTGAATGTGTTTGATGATAGAGTGGCAGATATAGGGTGTTTTGGTCGAGGTGGTGTGCAAAGTGAGAGGGTTAGGGAAAATGATTTGGTAAACAGAGAAGAGGTAGTATAAGCTTTCCGGAAGATGAAAGCCGGCAAGGCAGCAGGTTTGGATGGTATTGCAGTGGAATTTATTAAAAAAAGGGGGTGACTGTATTGTTGACTGGTTGGTAAGGTTATTTAATGTATATATGACTCATGGTGAGGTGCCTGAGGATTGGCGGAATGCGTGCATAGTGCCATTGTACAAAGGCAAAGGGGATAAGAGTGAGTGCTCAAATTACAGAGGTATAAGTTTGTTGAGTATTCCTGGTAAATTATATGGGAGGGTATTGATTGAGAGGGTGAAGGCATGTACAGAGCATCAGATTGGGGAAGAGCAGTGTGGTTTCAGAAGTGGTAGAGGATGTGTGGATCAGGTGTTTGCTTTGAAGAATGTATGTGAGAAATACTTAGAAAAGCAAATGGATTTGTATGTAGCATTTATGGATCTGGAGAAGGCATATGATAGAGTTGATAGAGATGCTCTCTGGAAGGTATTAAGAATATATGGTGTGGGAGGCAAGTTGTTAGAAGCAGTGAAAAGTTTTTATCGAGGATGTAAGGCATGTGTACGTGTAGGAAGAGAGGAAAGTGATTGGTTCTCAGTGAATGTAGGTTTGAGGCAGGGGTGTGTGATGTCTCCATGGTTGTTTAATTTGTTTATGGATGGGGTTGTTAGGGAGGTGAATGCAAGAGTTTTGGAAAGAGGGGCAAGTATGAAATCTGTTGGGGATGAGAGAGCTTGGGAAGTGAGTCAGTTGTTGTTCGCTGATGATACAGCGCTGATGGCTGATTCATGTGAGAAACTGCAGAAGCTGGTGACTGAGTTTGGTAAAGTGTGTGAAAGAAGAAAGTTAAGAGTAAATGTGAATAAGAGCAAGGTTATTAGGTACAGTAGGATTGAGGGTCAAGTCAATTGGGAGGTGAGTTTGAATGGAGAAAAACTGGAGGAAGTGAAGTGTTTTAGATATCTGGGAGTGGATCTGGCAGCAGATGGAACCATGGAAGCGGAAGTGGATCATAGGGTGGGGGAGGGGGCGAAAATTCTGGGAGCCTTGAAGAATGTGTGGAAGTCGAGAACATTGTCTCGGAAAGCAAAAATGGGTATGTTTGAAGGAATAGTGGTTCCAACAATGTTGTATGGTTGCGAGGCGTGGGCTATGGATAGAGTTGTGCGCAGGACGATGGATGTGCTGGAAATGAGATGTTTGAGGACAATGTGTGGTGTGAGGTGGTTTGATCGAGTAAGTAACGTAAGGGTAAGAGAGATGTGTGGAAATAAAAAGAGCATGGTTGAGAGAGCAGAAGAGGGTGTTTTGAAATGGTTTGGGCACATGGAGAGAATGAGTGAGGAAAGATTGACCAAGAGGATATATGTGTCGGAGGTGGAGGGAACTAGGAGAAGAGGGAGACCAAATTGGAGGTGGAAAGATGGAGTGAAAAAGATTTTGTGTGATCGGGGCCTGAACATGCAGGAGGGTGAAAGGAGGGCAAGGAATAGAGTGAATTGGAGCAATGTGGTATACCGGGGTTGACGTGCTGTCAGTGGATTGAATCAGGGCATGTGAAGCGTCTGGGGTAAACCATGGAAAGCTGTGTAGGTATGTATATTTGCGTGTGTGGACGTATGTATATACATGTGTATGGGGGTGGGTTGGGCCATTTCTTTCGTCTGTTTCCTTGCGCTACCTCGCAAACACGGGAGACAGCGGGAAAAAAAAAAAAAAAAAAAAAAAAAAATAAATTATATGCATCTGTCAAAAACCAAATGCATATTAAACATCAAGTTTTACATTTCCATGCAGTTTACAGAATAATTATTAAAAGAATTATATATCTATTTTTTCTCTCCATAATATTACCTGAAATGTTGTCCTGAGAGTGTGTACTGATCTTGAGAGAGAGTGGAGACACCTCACCGCTGCTAACTGAACTGGTGGAGATGCCGCTGACAATGAGGTGACAATTGTGTTCATGAGGCCATCAGTTTTAATGACTCTTTGCCTAATATCTTCATCATTAGCTCCAAGAGAAGCATATACCTTAAGAGCAGCTTCTAGCATTAATTCGGGCCATGTGCTTGGATTATCATACTGTCGAGTTGACTGAAAAAAAAATCTCAACCTTAAAAGAAGTTTGTCAAACATAAGCTAAATCATATTCATCACAAGTTTAAAATCAATAAATTTTTATCATATCTAGTCATCTATCTAAAACTGATTTAAACATATAACTACTGTTTCCTCACATCACCAAAGCATCTGCTCTTTTCCTATTGAATGTTAACATTGTAAATCTACAGATCAATAAGACAAGGGTCTATTCATCATGGAGGGATTTTTATAATTCAAACTCATATATGTTCACTGGTTTGTTGATGTACATCATACACAGATAATTTTACAGCAATCCAAATTCTAATCCTCAATTTAACAGCAGAGAAAAAAAAAAGATCCTTAATGAAATGATAGGTTAGTGAGCAAAAATAAGAAAAATATTCAGAAAGTTATAAAAATACCTTTGTATTAGTCTGGTCCACTACTATGTGAAGGGTAGACTGGCGTGTGGTTGACACATCTGACAGTTTCTGATACAAGCAATCATGATGTCATTTCTTTCTTTCTTAAATTTGTCTCCACACTGTATCTCTATTTCACACACAGGCATAACATTGATGGTGATATACATGAATGCATCCAAAAACATATATGAGAAGAGTTTGAAGCTGGCACATACATGGAGGATACTGAAAGTTTTGCTACCAACAATATTATATGGTTGCGAGGCATGGGCTTAATATAAGATGGGGTTGTATGTAGGAGGATGGATGTGTTGAAAATGAAATGTCTGAGAACAATATTTGGTGTGAGGGGGTTTGATCGAGTAAGTAATGAAAGGGTTTTGATCGAGTAAGTAATGAAAGGGTAAGAGATATTGTGGTAATAAAAAGAGTATGGCTGAGATAGCAGAAGAGGGTGTACAGAAATGGTTTGGACATATGAAGAGAATGAGTGAGGTAAGGTTGACAAAGAGGATATATGTGTCAGAGGTGAGGGGAACAAGAAGTGGGAGACCACACTGGAGGTGGATGGATGGAGTGAAAAAGATTTTGAGTAATTGGGGCCTGAACATAAAGGAGGGTGAGAGGTACACAAGGAATAGAGTGAATTGGAACTATGTGGTATACCAGGGTCGACACACTGTTAATGGACTCAACCAGGGCATGTGAAACGGCTGAGGTAAACCATGGAAAGGTCTGTGGGGCCTGGATGTGGATAGGAAGCTGTGGTTTTGGTGCATTACACATGACAGCAAGAGAGTGTGCTTGCCTTCATCCATTCCTAGCGGCACCCCACCCCACAGGAAACAGCATCGCTACCCCCTGCTTCAGCGAGGTAGCACCATGAAAACAGACAAAAAAAAGGCTACACTCATTCATACTCAGTCTCCAGATGTCATGTGTAATGCAATAAAACACAGCTCTCTATCCACATCATCCAGGCCCCACAGACCTTTCCATGGTTTACGCCAGATGTTTCACACCCCATACTATCTTAAAGCATTTCGTTTCCAATACATCCATCCTCTTCCATCCATTCTCATCAATAGCCAATAACTACTAAACTTTCAAACAACCCTCTCAGTTAGTGACCTCTCTTTCCACAAATTCCTCAATGCTCCCAAAACTTTTGCCCCTCACCCATCCCACATCTCACCTCTGCTTTCATGGTTCTATTCACTGCCACATCCATTACCAGATATCTAAAACGCTTCACTTCCTTATCACTGGGTACTAAGAACCAATCCACAGTTCATCACAAAATTATCATACCCTGATTGGATACGTCTAGTCAGTTTCCAAAGATAGATACTTTTGAAGTATTCTGAGGTGGGGTACATGTTTTCAGCTAGTCAAGCCCATCACTGGTAAGGTCACTTATCCGTAATGAAGCCGGCATCCCTCCTTGTCTCACAAAAAGAAGGGAGTATAGCACGGAGGGTGGGCATTTCCAGAGATTGTACCTTAGCCAGTGTATTACAAGTTAGTAATGTTACCAGATAGTCAGAGAGCTATTCAGGTAACCAAAGCTATGATGTTTTAATGCACTCTTAGTCAGATAAGCTGACAGTTACAAAAAAATGACTAGCCAGAACCAAAAAGCTTGAACACCAAGATACATAATCTTTGGATTCGAATGAGTAAAATGTAGGTCAAGACTTTGATGAAACTGAAAAGTCTTCCATAACAGTAGACCTAAACCCCTTGAATTGCAGTACCTGCATTAACCCTCAACAGCCCACAAAAATAGTCCCTATGTCTCCTAATCATGACAAGAACGGACAAGATACAAGACCTGATCTGTTCTGTTGAATGGAAAATTGAGTTATGAGATTATGAGATGCTTGCTATTCAAAGAGCTTACATATCAAGACGACAGTTCATCATAAAACATCACTTCTGACAAAGGGCTGATAAATGAAACAGCACTATCCATGAGTAATAATCTAAAAAAGAGAGCACTCTCTAACTATACAGCAGAAAATGAAAGGTCAAATCAGATATAGAGAGATCAAACCTCAAAAATCTGTATAGCTATGCAGTATGCAGTAAAAAGTACATGGACATGACAGAAGTTTCGGCTGATGGTATGTAATGAGTATATCAACGTGAGCAAGTAATGTGGTAAGTCTGGTCACATTGTACTGAAAATTTTACATGCAACAAAGACTATATAATTACTCTCTGAAAGGTAAAGTATAAGCCTTTTCAAACAGAGAGTAAGTAATATCAACCCTGAATACACCAATACCCATGATGTCACAAACCATATTGTAATAATTCTACCATTCCAAAAAGGGAACTATAGTGCTGATGTTCTGATGAAAACATTATGAAAGATACTACTTCCCAGCAACTTACAATGGGTGATACAGAGATTCCCTGAGGAACACTGGTTCCAGCAGATGAAGTGTCTTTAAGGTAATCATTCATTGTGTGAATTAGATGATCAGTCATGGCTGCTGTTCTCTGAAGCTCTGTGCTCACTTCTGTTAGGTATGCCAGTGTGTTAGCTGCTTCCACACGTTCCCAAACTTCTCGATCGCGTCGACACATTCGAACCTGTTAAGAGGTCTGTCATCAATACACAGTAGAATGTATAACACTTTTAATTTTCTGGAGATAATGACCACAGAGTTTTCTAATGCACGTTCAATTTAACAATAACAACAGTCTGCATTGTCTAAGTTACATGGAAAGTTTTATGATCTTTATAAAGTATAAGAGGCATAACAACTTCCTGGGAAATATTTTTACCGTATCACATGATTACAGTTACATATTGAAGAAGTTTAAGTATTCTTGGAGAGCTATATTCTGAAGTCCATTTTTCAGAATTCATGTATGCCTACAACTTTCACAAAAAAACCTGATTTGTTTAATTTTGTTTTGTTATATCTGTAAGAATTTACTACTCCATTACACAAGCAAAATATTACCAAATATGTGAGTAGGGCAGATAGAATTCTACCTTTGTATTCCCTGCATATCAGAAGGCAACTAAAGTAGGGGGTGGACCCTCACCTTCTTGTATTTCAATTTCTAAATATGGAACAGACAAAGGAGCCAAGCAAGGACAACTTATCCTCCTCGAAGGCTCAGACTGAGGTGTCTAAACGTGTGTGGATGTAACCAAGATGACAAAAGGAAAGATAAGTAGTATCTTTGAGCAAAAAAACATGAATGATTTAGGTCTGAGTGAAACAAAGCTCAAAGATTAAGGGGAAGAATGGTTTGAAAATGTTTTTGAAGTAAAGTCATGGGCTGGTGAGAGGACAAAAGCAAAGCAGAGGGTAGCACTATTGCTGAAGAAAGAGTTGTGGGAGTGAGTGAATGAGTCTGCGAAAATGAGCTCTAGACTGCTGTGGGTAAAAATGAAAGTGAATAGCGTAAGATGGCTGATTATTAGTGATTATGTGCCTGACCAAGAGAAGAAAGATCATGAGAGGCAAGTGATTTGGGCACAGAAGAGTGAGTGTGTCAGCAGTTTTGATGCAAGAGTCTGGGTATCAAAGATGGATGATTAAAATGCCAAGATGAGTAATGTGGCAGTTGAGGGTATAACTAGGGGCATAGGGCATTTGGTACAGCTAAAAGAAATGGTGAACAACATATGGAGTTGTATGCTGAAAAAGGAGTAGTGACTAGGAATACCTGATCTAAAAAGAGGAAGATACACAAGCAGACACTTACTAGTACAAAAGATGGTCATTGGGCATTACTGAATTATATACCAATTCATAGGCATGTAAAGAGAGACTTTTGGATGTGAATGTACTGAGAGGGGCAGCTGGTGGGATGTCTAATCATTACCTTGTGGAGGTGAAGATCTGTACAGGTTTTGGAGATGAGGAAACAATGTTGGTGAGAAGAGAGTGGTAAGAATAAATGAGCTTGGAAAAGGGAATTGTGAGAACAAGTGTCAGAAAGAGATGTGTAAAATGACAAAAGGTGAAAGTAAACAAAGCTCAAGGAAATGGGTGAGGAATGGTAGATATTCAGGGATGCAGTGCTGGCATGTGCAAGAGATGCACATGAAATGTGTAAGGTGGGAGGTGGGCAGATTAGAAACAGTTGTGAGTGGTGGGGTGAAGAAGTGAAGTTACTAGTGAAAGATAAAAGAGAGGTATATGGGCAGTACTTACAAGAAAGGGGTGCAAATGATTGGGAGAGATATGAAGAGAAAGCAGCAGAAAATCAAGAAAAAGGTGCAGGGGTTTAAAAGATGGCAAATGAGATGGCAACAAGATGTTTTGGAAGGAGATAAATATGATGTGAAAAACAAGAGAAAAAATGGGAGCATCAGTGAATGGGGCATAAGGGGAAGAAGTAAAAGATAGTAATGAAGTAAGGAGGAGATGAAGAGAGTATTCTGAAGGACTGTTAAATGTGTTTGATCAGTGGGTGGCAGATGTTGGATTTTTGGGTCAGAGTGGCATGTGAAGTGAGAGTCATGGAGAATGGTTTGGTGAAAAAAGAAGAGGTGATGAAAGCCTTACATAAGATGAAATGTGGCAAGGTGGCTGGAGTGAATGGTATTACAGTTGAATTTCCTAAGAATGGGTGTGACTGTGCTGATGACTGGTTATTTACGACTTTCTGTGCATGTATGGATCATGGTGAGGTGCATGAGGATTAGCAGAATGCATTCATAGTGCCACTGCATATGGACAAGGAATAAAGGCGAGTGTCCACACTACAGAGGTATAATTTTGTTGAGTGTACCTAGTAATCTGTATGGGAGAGAAGTGATTGCAAGGGTGAGGGCATGTGAATAGCATTGGATTGGAGAGGATCAGTGTGGTTTCAGAAGTGATAGAGGATATGCAGATCAGGTGTTTGCTTTAAACAATGTTTGTGAAACAGAAAGATTTGTATATGGCATTTATGATACAAAGAAAGCATATGATGCCATGTGGAAGGTCTTAAGGATATATGGCATGGGAAGAAAGCTTTTAGAAGCAGTGAAAAGTTTTTATCAAGGGCATAAGGCATATGTCCAAGTGGGAGGAGAGGAAAGTGACTTCTTCTAAGTGAAGGGTGGCCTGCAGTAGGAGTTTGTAATGTCTCCATGGCTGTTTAATTTGTTTATGGATGGGGTGGTAATGGAGGCAAATGCAAGTCTTGAAGAAAGGGGCATATGTGCAGTCTGTAGGGGATGAGAGGACTTGGGAATTGAGTCAGTTGTTGTCTGCTGATGATAAAGCACTCATGGTAGATTTTTGTGAGAAACTGTAAAAGCTGGTGACTGAGTTTGTTAGAGTGCATGAAAGGAAGAAATTGAAAGCAGATGTAAATAAAAGCAAAGTTAAGAGTTTAGCAGGATTGAGGGTCAGGTTAGTTGGGGTGTGAGTTTGGATGGAAAAAGTTTGGCAGTTTGGCAGAAGTGAAGTGTTTTATACCTGAAAGCAGGCATGGTAACAAATAGAACCACAGAACCAGAAGAGAGTCACAGGAAGTTTGAAGGGGTGGAGGTTCTGGGAGCACTGAAGAATGTGAAAAAAGAGATTGTTCTCTATGACAAAATGGGTATGTTTTAAGTTCCAAAATTGTTACATAGATGAGAGCATGGGTTATAGATGAGGATATGTGGACAAGGGTAATGAAGGTGGAAGTGTTGGTAATAAAATGTTTCAGAACAATATGTGGTGTGAAGTGATTTGATTCAGTAATAAGAGGGCAAAAGAGAGGTGTGTGGTACTAAGAAGAGTGTGGCTGTGAGCTGAAGGTTTGCTGAAATGGTTTGAACATATGGAAAGAATGAGTGAGGAGAGGTTAACAAAGAGGATGTATTTGCCAGAAATTGAAGGAACAAGAGGGGGCAGACCAAATTTGAGATGAAAGGATGGAGTCAAAAGGATTTTGAGTGACTGGGGCCTGAACACACAGAAAGGTTAAGGTGTGCACGGGAGGGAGTGAACTGGAGCAATGTGGTCCACAGAAGTTAACATGCTCTTAAGAGACTGAACCAGGGCGTGTGAAGCAGCTGGGATAATCAATGGAAAGGTATGTAAGGCCTTGGTTGTTGAAAGAGAGCTGTGGTTTCAGTGCACTGCATGTGACAGCTACAGAAAAGATGAGAGCGAATGCAGTCGTTCTTCATCTGTTCCCAGAGCGACCACACTAATGCAGGAATTGGCAATCAAGTATTAAGAATAATGAAAAAAATTCACCAAACTTATTTTGGCTGTGAGGTTTGCATTGCCCTACATTATGTTTGAAGATATTGGCTCAGGACTGAACAGTTCGCCCCAGACTCTATGGATATTAAGGCACAGATACTTGTCAAGGTGAACAGAGTCCTCCTAACACTGTCACATTATATTTGGACTGATGAAAGTTTAGTAAACAAATTAGACAAAGAAAGCCAAGACTTGCAACATTATCACTTTAAGTTCCCTTGACTTACCCATGCAAAATTCAGTGAAGAGTTTAATGGCACAAAAATACACCTATTCACAGACGCACATTTTGAGAGGCGTTTGAATAGCTATGAAAATAATGACTTGCTTGTACCTAAGGCCATTAAAAGGAACTTTTTTAAAGTAAGAAACTGGATGATCATACAAAAAATGTCAAAAACATGTCTGGGTATACAATATTCTAGGTTTTAACATAGTCCTGAGATTACAGTGCTTTGACTCGCATCCAGATATCTTCCCAGTAACTGCACAGTGAGTTAGAAACTGGGTGAAAGGCTGCAAAAGGATGTCTCTGGAAAGGAGAGATGCTACCAAGGCCACTGGGATGTTAACATGATGGTTGACTACTACTGGTGCTTGAAAACAGATAATCCAAGCAGATTTCACATGAAAAATAGATCAAAAAGAAGTTTTGTTCACATTAGCTTAACCTATTAAGCTGGACTGGCAGTGCTGAATAGTTGCACCACAGATATTCAAATTACTCAAATTACTCAACATACCACGTTTTCTTTCTGATTACATTCATGGAAACAGAAGTGCATTCAGAACAAGTGTTATTTTACTCTCCAAAACAGTAAGTTTTAATATCGACTGCAATCACACAAAAAAGAACTATATGGCTTTTTGAAATCTATATAAGACAAAATAAACTACCTAAGTAACATTAAAGTACAAGTCAGAATTAGTTGAAATCCCTATCTTTTCTTTACCTTAAACAAACTTTTCCTACAGCAGACCAGTGCAATTAATTGTCTTTTTTTAAAGACATAATGCAAATACATAAACAACCATTACTGCCATACTCCATAAAATATTTAAATATTTACCATCTTTAAAAACTAAGGATCATGCTTACCAAACATTGCAATGTCTTGAATATGATTCTAGGATCATCGGCTGACAGTGCACCAGAACGGTGCAAAAAGCTGAGTGATGTGGCTGCAGCAAGCTGCATGTCCCGGGGTCGATCCCTCGCCATAAGTCCTACAAGCAGGTCTGGCACAGCCTTCCCTCCATAACTTTTGGTGGCTATTACGGATGACACTCTTTCATTGCTGTATCAAAAAGATAGATAATTTTCTCTGAAACTTAAAAATTCAAGGAAAAGTATATTCCTACAAGACAAAATCAATAATGTCTGACACCCAAACGCTAACATTATCATACCAAAAGTCAAATTTCCAATTTTCCATACAGGTCTCACTTCAAAAGAGGGAACAAGCTTACTAGATACAAGTAATGACAAGGTTTGCAGAGATAGCAAGAAAGTCATATGCTCTTCTGTTTTATTTTATTATTATTATTTTGCTTTGTCGCTTTCTCCCGCGTTTGCGAGGTAGTGCAAAGAAACAGACAAAAGAAATGGCCCAACCCACCCCCATACACATGTATACACATACACGTCCACACACGCAAATATACATACCTATACATCTCAATGTACACATATATATATACACACACAGACACATACATATATACCCATGCACACAATTCACACTGTTTGCCTTTACTCATTCCCATCGCCACCTCGCCACACATGGAATACCATCCCCCTCCCCCCTCATGCGTGCGAGGTAGCACTAGGAAAGGACAACAAAGGCCCCATTCGTTCACACTCAGTCTCTAGCTGTCATGCAATAATGCCTGAAACCACAGCTACCTTTCCACATCCAGGCCCCACACAGCTTTCCATGGTTTACCCCAGACGCTTCACATGCCCTGATTCAATCCACTGACAGCACGTCAACCCCGGTATACCACATCGATCCAATTCACTCTATTCCTTGCCCGCCTTTCACCCTCCTGCATGTTCAGGCCCCGATCACTCAAAATCTTTTTCACTCCATCTTTCCACCTCCAATTTGGTCTCCCACTTCTCATCGTTCCCTCCACCTCTGACACATATATCCTCTTGGTCAATCTTTCCTCACTCATTCTCTCCATGTGCCCAAACCATTTCAAAACACCCTCTTCTGCTCTCTCAACCACGCTCTTTTTATTTCCACACATCTCTCTTACCCATACATTACTTACTCGATCAAACAACCTCACACCACACATTGTCCTCAAACATCTCATTTCCAGCACATCCACCCAATTGCACACAACTCTATCCATAGCCCATGCCTCACAACCATACAACATTGTTGGAACCACTATTCCTTCAAACATACCCATTTTTGCTTTCAGAGATAATGTTCTCGACTTCCACACATTCTTCAAGGCTCCTAGGATTTTCGCCCCCTCCCCCACCCTATGATTCACTTCCGCTTCCATGGTTCCACCTGCTGCCAGATCCACTCCCAGATATCTAAAACACTTTACTCTTCCAGTTTTCCTCCATTCAAACTAACCTCCCAATTGACTTGACCCTCAACCCTACTGTACCTAATAACCTTGCTCTTATTCACATTTACTCTTAACTTTCTTCTTTCACACACTTTACCAAACTCAGTCACCAGCTTCTGCAGTTTCTCACATGAATCAGCCACCAGCGCTGTATCATCAGCGAACAACAACTGACTCACTTCCCAAGCTCTCTCATCCACAACAGACTTCATACTTGCCCCTCTTTCCAAAACTCTTGCATTACCTCCCTAACAACCCCATCCATAAACAAATTAAACAACCATGGAGACATCACACACCCCTGCCACAAACCTACATCATCAGTGGATAACTTGAAGAGGTAATCACATTTCATGGATAACGTGCTTGCAATGGCTATGGGCAGTGATAAATGTTGAATAGGAGTAGGAGGAAGGAGAGTTTTTCCAAGCCCAATATGCCTGATCTCTTTCCAGAATGGCCTAAGAACAGGAATGCTGAACCATAGTTTGGAAGAAGAGGTCATTTTGGAGGAATAGGGGATAAATGCTTCCATTTCAACAACAAAATCTCTGCTATACATTTGCCAGAGGCAGAAGCACCACCGCATAATCGACAGTAATTTACCCAAGGAAAGTCAGAAAAGAATATTCATAAGTTATTCTAATCAACTTGTATTTCAATTTCTAAAAGATGGTACTGAAGAAGGAGCCATGTGAGGAGTGCTCATCATCCTCAAAGGATCAGACTAGGTTTCTCTGGATGTGTGTGGAGTTGACCAAGTTGAGAAGAAAGGAGAGATAGGTAGTATGTTTAAGGAAAGTACCTTGGATGTTCTGGTTCTGAAAGAAACAAAGCTTGAGAGGGAATGAATGATTTGAAAATGTCTTAAGAATGGTGTCTGGGGTTGAGGTGAGGGCAAAAGCTACGGAAGGGGTAGCACTGCAGCTGAAGCAGTTGTGGGAAAGTATGCAAGACTATAAGGAAGTTAGCCCCAGAGTGATGTACATAAAAATGACAGAAGACTGCAAGAGATGGGTGATTATTATTGCTTAAGTACCTGGCTATCAGAAGAATGATAATGAAAGGCATGTGTTTTGGGAGCAGGTGAGTGAGTATGTCAGCACCTTTGATGCAAGAGACCAGGTATCACTGACAGGTCATCTAAACAGTTAAGGCTATAATTGGGGGCCATGGGGTATTCAATAATGTGAATGGAAATGGTGAAAAGTTTCCAAAGATGTGTGCAGAAAAAAGTCTGGTGATTGGGTATACCTGGTTTAAAAAGAGGGACATGCACAAATATACATATCTGAGTAGGAAAGATGGTCAGTGGACATTATTGGTTTAAATACAAACTGACAGGCACGCCAAAGAGGGAAACCTGGATGTGAATATCTGAATGTGTTGAGAAGGGAAACTGATGGGATGTCTGATCACTGCTTTATGGGGCCATGAAGATTTACATTTTTGAAAAAGCTATAACATAATGAGTGGGAAGAGAGTGGTGAAAGTGAGCAAGCTGGGAAAAGACTTATGAGAAGAAACATCATCAAAGACTGAATCTAAAATAACAAAAGGTGAGAGTAAATGAAACTAAGGAAGTGGGTGAAGAATGGGATGTATATTGGGAAGTAGTGCTGGCATGTGCGAGAGAAGTGCGTGGCATGCAGAATGTGGGAGGTGGGCAAGTGAGGAAGGGTAGTGAATGGTGGGATGATAAAGTTGCTAGTGAAAGGAAAAAAGGAAGGTAAATGGGCAGTAATTACAGGACAGTCGTGCAAATGATTGGGTCATGTATAAGAGAAAGTGGCAGAAGGTCAAGAGGAAGGTGCAGGGGTTGAAAAAGATGGCAAATTAGAGTAGGAATGAGGAAGTATCAGTGACATCAAATGAGAATATAAAGGCATAGTGCCTTTGTACAATGGCACTATGCACGCATTCCGCCAATCCTCAGGCACCTCACCATGAGTCATACATACATTAAATAACCTTACCAACCAGTCAACAATACAGTCACCCCCTTTTTTAATAAATTCCACTGCAATACCATCCAAACCCGCTGCCTTGCCGGCTTTCATCTTCCGCAAAGCTTTCACTACCTCTTCTCTGTTTACCAAATCATTTTCCCTAACCCTCTCACTTTGCACACCACCTCGACCAAAACACCCTATATCTGCCACTCTATCATCAAACACATTCAACAAACCTTCAAAATACTCACTCCATCTCCTTCTCACATCACCACTACTTGTTATCACCTCCCCACTTGTGCCCTTCACAAGTGAGTGAGTGAGTGCTCAAATTACAGAGGTATAAGTTTGTTGAGTATTCCTGGTAAATTATATGGGAGGGTATTGATTGAGAGGGTGAAGGCATGTACAGAGCATCAGATTGCAGAAGAGCAGTGTGGTTTCAGAAGTGGTAAAGGATGTGTGGATCAGGTGTTTGCTTTGAAGAATGTATGTGAGAAATACTTAGAAAAGCAAATGGATTTGTATGTAGCATTTATGGATCTGGAGAAGGCATATGATAGAGTTGATAGAGATGCTCTGTGGAAGGTATTAAGAATATATGGTGTGGGAGGAAAGTTGTTAGAAGCAGTGAAAAGTTTTTATCGAGGATGTAAGGCATGTGTACGTGTAGGAAGAGAGGAAAGTGATTGGTTCTCAGTGAATGTAGGTTTGCGGCAGGGGTGTGTGATGTCTCCATGGTTGTTTAATTTGTTTATGGATGGGGTTGTTAGGGAGGTAAATGCAAGAGTTTTGGAAAGAGGGGCAAGTATGAAGTCTGTTGGGGATGAGAGAGCTTGGGAAGTGAGTCAGTTGTTGTTCGCTGATGATACAGCGCTGGTGGCTGATTCATGTGAGAAACTGCAGAAGCTGGTGACTGAGTTTGGAAAAGTGTGTGGAAGAAGAAAGTTAAGAGTAAATGTGAATAAGAGCAAGGTTATTAGGTACAGTAGGGTTGAGGGTCAAGTCAATTGGGAGGTGAGTTTGAATGGAGAAAAACTGGAGGAAGTGAAGTGTTTTAGATATCTGGGAGTGGATCTGGCAGCGGATGGAACCATGGAAGCGGAAGTGGATCATAGGGTGGGGGAGGGGGCGAAAATCCTGGGGGGTTTGAAGAATGTGTGGAAGTCGAGAACATTATCTCGGAAAGCAAAAATGGGTATGTTTGAAGGAATGGTGGTTCCAACAATGTTGTATGGTTGCGAGGCGTGGGCTATGGATAGAGTTGTGCGCAGGAGGATGGATGTGCTGGAAATGAGATGTTTGAGGACAGTGTGTGGTGTGAGGTGGTTTGATCGAGTGAGTAACGTAAGGGTAAGTGAGATGTGTGGAAATAAAAAGAGCGTGGTTGAGAGAGCAGAAGAGGGTGTTTTGAAATGGTTTGGGCACATGGAGAGGATGAGTGAGGAAAGATTGACCAAGAGGATATATGTGTCGGAGGTGGAGGGAACAAGGAGAAGAGGGAGACCAAATTGGAGGTGGAAAGATGGAGTGAAAAAGATTTTGTGTGATCGGGGCCTGAACATGCAGGAGGATGAAAGGAGGGCAAGGAATAGAGTGAATTGGAGCGATGTGGTATACCGGGGTTGACGTGCTGTCAGTGGATTGAAGCAGGGCATGTGAAGCGTCTGGGGTAAACCATGGAAAGCTGTGTAGGTATGTATATTTGCGTGTGTGGACGTATGTATATACATGTGTATGGGGGGGGGGCCATTTCTTTCGTCTGTTTCCTTGCGCTACCTCGCAAACGCGGGAGACAGCGACAAAGTATAATAAATATAAATAAAATAAATACAAAGAGGTTTTGGAAAGATGTTAATATTGACAGGGAAAATAAGAGAAGAAATGGGAACATCGATGAACAGGGCATGTGAGGAAGTGGTTACTGAAGGGAACAGTCATCTGAGATGTAGAGAGATAGCCTTTAGTGACACTATGTCACCTTTGCACATCATTCCTCTAATTCATACTTTCAATCATCATCGATGTGAATTTCCTCCTTTTCCTTCTACTTTTTGTTTTACTAAAATAGTTACCTTTGTTTCTCCTAACTGATCTTTCTATTTCACCTTTGTAATGACACTTTTAATTGGGTCAATAATGGATTCCTAATCTGATTACCATCTATTACTCACTTTATGTGATTTTCTAAAAGCTTTCCCATTACATCTAACTGTTAAGAAAGAAAAGGAGAGAGAAAAACTTTAAAGATAATACTTCTTATACCTAATATAAGAGGACAAAAAGCAATGAGACATACTTGTAACACATTGCAGCTAAGCAATGTAAAGCTGGAAGCTGGACTCTGGAAACTGGAGAACAGAGCATACAGGCTACAAGATCTGCTCCTCCTGCATCCACTAACTGCTGCTGTTGCTCACATGTCTGTAAATGCACAGGGAACAATGAAGATGATACGTTTTCAGCAAAACATAAATCCTAATAATCTCTAAATCTATCTATGGTCAGGTGTAATCATCTAACTTCTCAATGTACAACATGCCTCATCATCAAAGCACATCTACTAAATTTTCCTGAATCCCAACACTTCTCGCTAAACTTATTAAATGTCTCCAACTACTCTGAGCTTGCAAACCAACATTAACCCTTTCACTTGTATGAATGAAGATTCTGTGTTCTGGATATACTGCACTCAGGGAAAATGAATGCATGCCCTGCATTTGGAATTTCTTTAATTTTCCTGTTAATCTCCAGAATTCAGACTCACCCCTGCAAGATTATTATACTTTTTTCATGCATATTTCTGCCCAACTGGTCAGTTATCCTGAGATATGAACGTGAGGAGGTGTTACATACTCACAGCCTTTCAGAAGAGGTAAGTCGATTTCCTCTATCCCAGCCAGGGAGGTCATGTGCGTGTTTCCACACTACTAAGTGAAAACAAAAGCCTCAAGATGTACTAATATTGTAATCAAAAAGTAAGGTAGTGAAATAAGAGGCACTTGCACTGCCTAGTGTCATGCCAAAAATCATTATAAATGCAATTAATACCAACTTTATCAAACTCATTTATAAGCCTCAAGGTTGTTTTCACATTTCTTTCTTTCTTCTCTTGTTTAGCTAGTGAAGTTTAATCTATTCCCATTTACTCCACCTTTTATTACCCCCCTATCAACTCCATCCCCCCCTCACCCTCCCATCCACTTCATACACCTATCTATCCCATCTTCCCTCAGTTTCCCATGTACAACAATTTCTTCATGTTAGATCTATCTATATCTCTGATGCCATTTCCAACTGGAACTCCCTCAAAGGGGTGGCCACAGCAATAAAGTCTCCATTACTGGTGAATCTAGAGACTGCGTATGAGAGAGACGAGTGGAATGTTTTAAGGGATGTGTTATGGATATATGTGGTTGGGGAATAAGGGGATGGATGGTATGCATATGTATGAATGGATGGGAAGCTGAGCAATAGTTGTGGTATACATGTGGGTGTGAGGCAGGACTGTGTGATGACACTGAGGCTTTTTAACTTATTTATGGATGAAGTGATAAGGAGGTGAAAGCAAAACTATGGGAAAGGAGGTGCAAAGTTGGTGTGGTGGTGAGGTATGGTGGCTACTGACAAGACTATTTGCAGATGATACTGTGTTGTTTGCCGAGAGTAATGAGGAGTTGAGGATTGTAAATGTGTTTTATAATGTGAATAAGCAAGGGTAATCAAAAGTAAATGTAAGTAAAAGCAAAGTAATGGTGTGAAGGAAACAGTGAAAGTATAGATTTTGCTAAACCATAAAGAGTGAAATAAGAAAGTGCACTAACAGCTGTCTTACAGATATGGGGGGAGAAAGACTAGAAGATGTGAGAGAATTTAAATGTTTAAGAGCTATCTTGGGTAAGTTTGGTGATATGGTAGGAGAAACTAGGGAGAGAGCAGGTACATGGTAGAAGAGTTATTGCATCTCTTAATAATATAATGAAGAGTAGAGGTGTCAGTATGGAAAAGAAGAAAGGGTCAAGGGACAGCAAAGTCCTCCTAACCATGACTTATGCAGCCAAAACATGGACATGGAATGAGTCACAGATGTCAAGCATCCAAGCTGCAAAAATGAGAGGAGCATGTGGTACGACTAGATGGAATGAAGAAAGACATGAGATGTATGAAAGATTTGGTATGGCAGGGAATGCAAAGGAAATGAATTGCGGAGTGGTAGAATGGGTGAAACACGATACTTTAGGGTGGTTTGGGGGGAAAAATACAAAACAGGGAGTTTACAAGATGAGCACATGATAGTACAGTTAAAGAAATCAGTGTGAGAGGGCCATTTGTAGCATGGGGAAATAAGAATGAAAGAGTGCTGGAGGAAGAGAAATGGTGGAAGAAAACATGGAATGGTGTATGTGAGAGAGGCATGTAAGAACAGGGGTAAATGGAGACTTTTGCAGTAGCAACCCCCATGATGGGAGTTCCCAGAAGGAACAGGAATCAGAAATACAGACAGATAGATAGTGCCATTTTGATAAACCTCTAAAACAATTTGGACCACAGCAGAATATGGAGGCTACATACTGTCAACATAAGTGAGCATTTATACATGTAATGCCATTATAAATGTTATCAAATGAGGAACAATTATACTAACTACCTGCTTTCACACTGTCAAAATACTGTGGTATTCTATAATTCTTTAATGTTTATTACATCAAGATACACAATCCACTGACCTATTAACATTTTAAACTATGAAAAGTCTGGCTCTCTATAATGTAACCAAAAAAGAACAAAAAAAAGGACATTTTAGATATCAATTCTGAACTCTACCTGTGTTGGCTGAAGCCATCAGGGATATGTGTCAGGTCTCTGTATAGTGAGGTTGTGAAGTGGTGTAACTTCAAGCAGTCAGAATTTGGCAGCACCAAACATACAACACTACACTATACTGTAGGAACTGTAATTCACCTACAAGAGAATGCCTGCATCTCCACAGAATTCTTTGGTCACTATTTTAACACCAAAGAGGCAAGAATCCAACTGCATCCTTCTACCAAAAAGAACACTCAATCGCTCCAACTCAACAAAACTCTACCTAATCCAGACATCAAATATGACACAAGTATCATTCACTCACTACACTGCATCCATCAATGTAAAAGCAACAAACTAAAGGCCTTCAGAACACTACAGTCAGAGACTGGCAACACTAAACATACAACACTACACTACACTAGGGGAACAGTGATTTATCCAGAACAGAATGTCTGCATCTACAGAGAATTCTTCGGTCACTCTTTTAACAACAAACAGACAACAAACTGCTTCCTTCCATCAATTTCAATATTCACTAGTTCCCACTCAACAAAGAATCAACTATTTCAGGCCTCATATATGACATGCACATCATTCACTCTCTATATCACAAACATCAACACAAAAGCAACAAACTAAATTCCCTCAGAACACAAAATGGTGCCAGGACAAGAAAAAGAATCCCTTAGTATCCTCAACAGACAATTCATCCACTCCATCGTAAACTACTCCTCATCTGCCCGTCAATAACAAATACAGCGAAGCTGCAAAACACACAAAACAGAGTGCCCAGAACAATCGCTGGCTGTTAAGCAGCAATAAACACTCAACACCAACACAACAAAGATCCTCCCATTACAATCCCACCTCAATATGATTGGCACTCAATTATTTGTAACTGTTCTTGACTTCAGGAACATCCACTCACAGATTCTCCCACACCCAACAAACTCAAAACTGACAAAACATACAAGCATCGAAATGACCCATCGAGCACTAAATATGTGCCCTCTCAGCTCAGTCTTGAATATCATCAAACCTGTCATACACCCAACTGAAACCACACTCCCCACTCTCATATGAGTTAGACTTTCTCATCTATGCTCTGTACATCAACTAACCCTACAATATCATACTGAAATAACACAACTCTAGACCCCTCACCCCCATGATGCAACTACTTAATGGAGACAGTGAGCACTGATTGTTCTATTGCCCCAACTCTCTGCCCAAAGACACACATCACCACACTTTATGACCTGTGGTCCCACCTGGTGGACAAGGCCAGCTTCATGAGTGTTGCTGGGGCCCTATAGAATATAACAGGGGCTCCTTAGTCAGAAAGGTAAAGTAAGGTATATCAATCCTGGGGATAGGGAATGATACCATCCATGTATGTCCTGTGTGTTTCAGGAGGCAACAAAGACAAATAGAACAAGGGGGCTGAAATTACACCCTTCTTATTATACCACTTTAAAAAATTAAGAACTATAAGTCCTTTAAGTAATGCAAGCAAGTATGAAAATAAAATTCAATATAAACAAATGACACTCCTACATACTTTTACTATTTGATACACGAAAATGGCTTACTTTGCAGACAAATGTTACCAATACTATACCCAAACATAAATATCTAATATTCCCAGATGTGTACATTTTCACAAGTAGAGAGCCCAACATCTAAACTCCATTAATATCTACATGATTAAGCCTTTTTCAAAGAACCAGAATTTCTATACATTACAATTAATAAGACTTAAGAGAAGATACTTAAGTACTTATACACAATGAATACAAACATATTAACTCAGCAGTACCTAAATACTTCAAAGTCAATCCAATTAATGCTATGATCATGCTTCACAAAAAAAACATCAAGTGCACAAACCCTGGATACCTTGCAGGCATGAGCAAGGATGTTGGCAACACACTCCTGGTTGCTAGGTGGATGATAACCATGCTGTATGAGTGTAGTGAGAAGCTTATGATCCCAGGATGGTGGTGGGGGTGCACAGCCCTGACGATAAACTGACCTCAAACAGCAAAGGATCATCTGAGTATAAGCACTCATGCCACCTCCACCAGAACACGTCTCAAGTTCTGATTGAAGAAGAGTAAGTGAAAATGGTTTATCAATTTAACATAAACAAAACATTCTTTAAACAATCAATGGTTCAATGTATCAATAAAAAGTTCACATAATCTGTCACAAGTGGTTGCAGGAACACTGCCTACATTTCACACAATGTGTGACTTTTGTGGGAATTAATCTTTTGCAGTCCTCTGTCCTAGCAGCATTCTTCTTGTGCAATGACATTCCTATCACCTCTTCAAAAATAAAATAAGTATCACTATGCTTCAAGATCATTAGCCATATCTCTTGCCAAAAGACAAGTGTATACAAAACAGAAAAAAGTAATAATGCAAAATGCAATACACAGAGGTTGAGCATCCCAAATCCAAAACCTAAAAGGCTCCAAAATCCAAAACTTTTTGAGCAGCGACATGACATTTTCAGTGGAAACTTCCACACCTGACGTCACTTGCCCATGCAGGGCTCTGATGCTCTGTTGGTGCCCGTTTATTACAAACCATCATCACCCCCAGACCTACGTGCATTACTAACCATGTCTTTCGCTTATTCTCTGCTCTGTGGTACAAAGATATTGTTGAAAATGTCAAAAAGGCCTCCAGAGTCTGTCAGTAAGCTGGAAGAAGTGGATATTTAAGAAATTTTTGATACTGATAATAAGGGTCCGGTTGTTCACTCACTGACCAACAGTGAAACAGCTGAAATGGTTTTGAATCAAGGTGATCATGATAACAGGGATGATGAAGATGACTTTCTTAATACTGCAAAAAAAGTGCCCACAGACAACATGGTCAAAATATGTGATGGACTTACTGAAGGACTAGAGCAGCATGCATTCATAACAGAACAAGAAATCATGTCAGTTATAAAATCAAAGAGAGACTTCTATGACAAAAACCATTGTTAATGAGGCAGGTGAGTCTGGAGAAAACATTTAAAAAAGTCATCCAGCAGAATGCCTCCTCATCCCTAGAGGATCCACTTCCTGTTCCCTCAACTTCTGATATTCCTTCTCACAATGTCAACAGATATACCCTCCCCCTTAAGTTTCTCAGGCCATATGTAGTTCTAAAGACTGTTGCTGCATTATCTTCTTTTGTAAGCAGAGATATTTTTTTTTTTTTTTTTTTTGTCGCTGTCTCCCGCGTTTGCGAGGTAGCACAAGGAAACAGACGAAAGAAATGGCCCAACCCACCCCCATACACATGTATATACACACACGTCCACATATGCAAATATACATACCTATACATCTCAATGTACACATATATATACACACACAGACACATACATATATACCCATGCACACAATTCACACTGTCTGCCTTTATTCATTCCCATCGCCACCTCGCCACACATGGAATATCGTCCCCCTCCCCCCTCAAGTGTGCGGGGTAGCGCTAGGAAAAGACAACAAAGGCCTCATTCGTTTACACTCAGTCTCTAGCTGTCATGCAATAATGCCCAAAACCACAGCTCCCTTTCCACATCCAGGCCCCACACAGCTTTCCATGGTTTACCCCAGACGCTTCACATGCCCTGATTCAATCCACTGACAGCACGTCAACCCCGGTATACCACATCGATACAATTCACTCTATTCCTTGCCCGCCTTTCACCCTCCTGCATGTTCAGGCCCCGATCACTCAAAATCTTTTTCACTCCATCTTTCCACCTCCAATTTGGTCTTCCACTTCTCCTCGTTCCCTCCACCTCCGACACATATATCCTCTTGGTCAATCTTTCCTCACTCATCCTCTCCATGTGCCCAAACCATTTCAAAACACCCTCTTCTGCTCTCTCAACCACGCTCTTTTTATTTCCACACCTCTCTCTTACCCTTACATTACTTACACGATCAAACCACCTCACACCACACATTGTCCTCAAACATCTCATTTCCAGCACATCCACCCTCCTGCGCACAACTCTATCCATAGCCCACGCCTCGCAACCATACAACATTGTTAGAACCACTATTCCTTCAAACATACCCATTTTTGCTTTCAGAGATAATGTTCTCGACTTCCACACATTCTTCAAGGCTCCCAGGATTTTCGCCCCCTCCCCCACCCTATGATTCACTTCCGCTTCCATGGTTCCATCCGCTGCCACATCCACTCCCAGATATCTAAAACACTTTACTTCCTCCAGTTTTTCTCCATTCAAACTTACCTCCCAATTGACTTGACCCTTAACCTTACTGTACCTAATAACCTTGCTCTTATTCACATTTACTCTTAACTTTCTTCTTTCACACACTTTACCAAACGCAGTCACCAGCTTCTGCAGTTTCTCACATGAATCAGCCACCAGCGCTGTATCATCAGCGAACAACAACTGACTCACTTCCCAAGCTCTCTCATCCCCAACAGACTTCATACTTGCCCCTCTTTCCAAAACTCTTGCATTTACCTCCCTAACAACCCCATCCATAAACAAATTAAACAACCATGGAGACATCACACACCCCTGCCGCAAACCTACATTCACTGAGAACCAATCACTTTCCTCTCTTCCTACACGTACACATGCCTTACATCCTCGATAAAAAATTTTCACTGCTTCTAACAACTTGCCAACCACACCATATATTCTTAATACCTTCCAAAGAGCATCTCTATCAACTCCATCATATGCCTTCTCCAGATCCATAAATGCTACATACAAATCCATTTGCTTTTCTAAGTATTTCTCACATACATTCTTCAAAGCAAACACCTGATCCACACATCCTCTACCACTTCTGAAACCACAGAACATTATTTTCACGTAAAATCTGAATTTCATCACCACCTAAAATGCCATGTTTGAACGTAACATGACCAGCAACATCATTGCTTTGAAATTTTTCTCAGTTTTCAGTACATTTACAGCTACTAGTAATTATCGTAAATTAAATGCTTATTTGTTTTTATTATCCCTGGGGATAGGGGAGAAAGAATACTTTCCACGTACTCCTTGCTTGTTGTAGAAAGCGACTAAAAGGGGAGGGAGCAGGGGGTTGGAAATCCTCCCCTCCCATTTATAATTTTCCAAAAGAAGGAACAGAGAGGTGGGCCAATTGGGGATATACCCCCTAAGGCTCACTCCTCAGTTCTTAACGCCACCTCGCTAACATGGGATATAGCAAATATGTATGAAAAAAAAATTGTTTTCATATCTCAAATAAAACCTAAAAAATACAGTGTACTGCAACCTTTTAATGAAAACACAGCATTGTGGTGAAAACTGAAAACCTGCAGTTGTCTGCTGTTACTATTTAACACTCGATACAGATATTCTACTGATGTTAATGTGCTGCTTAGTTTCCTTAAATGCATTATTTTTTCCTTGTGTTAATGGTTTTTTATATTTTTTTTACTGAAAAGTACTTATGTGTGAATAAGTGTAAGAAAATGACTGCTTATCAGTAGCATATAAATTCAGAGTCAGGAATGAAGGGGATGCCAAACAACCAAAGACTGTCCAAATAGGTGGCTGAGGATGAGACACCTTAGCTTTCTGATGGTTCAGTGTTACACAAACTTTGTTCCATGCACAAAATTATCAAAAATATTGTATAAATTACCTTCAGGCTATGTTTATAAGGTGTATATGAAACATAAATGGATTTTGTGTTTAGACCTGGGTCCCATCCACAAGATATCTCATTATGTACATACAAATATTCCAATCTGAAAAAATAAAAAAAATCCAAAACACTTTTGGTTCCAGGCATTTTGGACAAGGGATACTCAATCTGTATATTGCACTCTAAAACTTTCTACTAACAAAACTAATACCAAAAGAATTCCTCTCAGCAGAAAATATAAAAATAATTCAAATTACCTCAACAAAATGCAAAACCTTTGTAGTTGGTATATAGTTTTTCAATTTCAATTAAAGGAGACCCAATTCTTGCCAAGTTACGACAAGACAAGGTATGAAATCTATGCATTAACATTCTAACATACATGTTTATAAGGCCTTCATGTGTACAGCAGCAAACTCTTGATTTTTCTTTACGCAATATTTCATAAGTAAAAATAAATATATTTCATAAGTCCGAGATAATGTTCTCGACTTCCACACATTTTTCAAGGCTCCCAAAATTTTCGCCCCCTCCCCCACCCTATGATCCACTTCCGCTTCCATGGTTCCATCCGCTGACAGATCCACTCCCAGATATCTAAAACACTTCACTTCCTCCAGGGAACGAGGAGAAGAGGGAGACCAAATTGGAGGTGGAAAGATGGAGTGAAAAAGATTTTGTGTGATCGGGGCCTGAACATGCAGGAGGGTGAAAGGAGGGCAAGAAATAGAGTGAATTGGAGTCATGTGGTATACAGGGGTTGACGTGCTGTCAGTGGATTGAAGCAAGGCATGTGAAGCGTCTGGGGTAAACCATGGAAAGCTGTGTAGGTATGTATATTTGCGTGTGTGGACGTGTGTATGTACATGTGTATGGGGGGGGGGGGGTTGGGCCATTTCTTTCGTCTGTTTCCTTGCGCTACCTCGCAAACGCGGGAGACAGCGACAAAGTATAAAAAAAAAAAAAAAAAAAAAAAAAAATATTCTATAAATTCATGTGATATATGTAAAATTGTCACACATTTCAGGGATTTCAGATAAAAAGAAGATGCAAAATCATACATTCACTGCTAAGAAAAAACATGCAACATCAACTTTCTACAGCAATGATATAATGCCGTATCTCCAAAAGCAATGAATCAGCACTTTTCTTTGAGATATACCAATATTTAGTTACATAATTATTTTGCAATAACATTTCATCCCCCCAGATTATGGCTCCTACTCTGAATTGGCAATGTACCTAACTTTATATCAAGCTCTTAAAAACAGTAAAAAATTTTACTAAAAAAGTGAAGAGCGCATGAAAAACAGTTCTCAGTGAAGGAAGGTTTGTCTAAGAGGATCTGCATGTCTGAAGTAGAGGGAGTGAGAGTACTGTAACTTCCTGCCTACATGTACATACAGTGAGATTTTGCCAGTACAGCAAGGTTTGCACATAGCGTTCATGGGAAAGACTACAAAAAAATAAAGAGAAAAAAGAAAAATAGTGAAGATAACATTAAAACAAAGATACAACAAATTATTCAAAATTCATATCATGAAAATGCTAAAAACAAACACAATGATGTTTATTTGACATTTCAAAAGGCAAGATGCATACAATAATGCCTGCTTGACATCTCAGAAGGCAAGATGCATAAGCCAGAGAGCAAGAATGTCTTTTACAGGTCTTAGCATTCTGCTGTATGATCAGTGAGTCCTGTGAAAAAGCATCTGCCAGCATAATACATCTTATGGTGGTTGAAAGAAGTGAATTCTCATGGATAAACCTCAGTTTGAGGTCTTAACTCCCCAATGAGCTAGCACTCTCTCAGATGCTCATACAGCTATGTCCAAAGGTGAAAAATCCTAATAAAGGACACACCAGACACAAGAAAATAAAAGAAAATGAATGATCTGAAAAAATAGAATGAAGTGTAGAAAAGTGGCAAAACAAAAGGTAGACACATGCATGGTGTATGAAAGCATAGGATATCCATCAAGAGCAAGATGGGTTAATTTCAATGAAAAAGAAAGCAAAACCAGCAATCCTAACACTAAGGATGTAGTATTATCACAATTATCATTTTATGACATCAGGGACCCTATCATGGAAGGGGCACCTGCAGCTTACAGACTGCACTATTTCAGTAGTTGGTAAATACTGGACTCTCCCATAGTAAGAAGCTCCTTTAAGAGAGTGCACTTCCTTTCATCAGCCGAAAACAATACAACCTTACCAAAGGTAACTTTTCACAAAGTGGAGTCTAGCAACACTAAGTGTATAATATGGTTCCAGATATCATCAACACTATCATGGTTTTCATCATATCTAATATGTTCCCATTTTCCTTTAAGGCCCTTCCTCTTAAGCTTGTACTTGAACTAGTTCAGTCAGCTAAAAGACATCATCATGTAAGTGTCTAGGGTAAAACATGTTAAGACAAATGAAATGACCAACAGCTTCTTTGGTTATCTTACTATACTGCACTTTACCAAACACAAATATATTATCAAGAATATTTCTTTAACCATGCCCAAAGTATGTTCAACCACTGGGAACATGCAGTGACACATGTGGTATTAACTAAAGTAAACTCTGAAATCCATTAAACCTATTTTAATGAAGGAATTGCACCAGTATATACCATTTTTAAAGCTTTATTTCTATAAGTTTCTAGGATCAGTACCATAGCATATATGATAGTAGATGTGCAAAATATATATGGTTTTGCACTTGATCAAAATACACACCTCATACTTAAAAGGATGTGAAAATTACTTACGTTCCCAAAGAACAGGTAATAAACCAGCCTGTACCAAAGATGCTGCATGTTCTGGGAGGCCTTTGGCTAGTGAGTTCAAGACTGTTGCAACCTCTGTCTTCAGAATAACATCTAAGTCTGGTGCACGAAGAATCTGCAGTAGTCGCACTACTACTCCTTGCTCAATAATGGACCCTTTCTCACGCACACTTCCAATCACAGCAAACTTCAATTCACTGTAATAGGAGTGAATATTAAATATACTGCTTTCCTCTAATATACGTTAGGTCAGAAAATATAAAAAAATATTTCCAAGAACTTATGATGTGTAGTGAAATTCTTCCAATTCAAAGTAGCTTGATCCTTGCCAAATTAGTAGAAATTCTGAAATAGCACATAATCATGATAATCATAATAGTAATAATAATAATAATGAAAATAATAATAATAATAATAATAATAATAATAATAATAATAATAATAATAATAATAATAATAAAAATCTATCCCTGAGGATGGAGAGAAAGAATACTTCCCATGTATTCCCTGCGCGTTGTAAAAGGCAAATAAAAGGGGAGGGAGCGGGTGGCTGGAAATCCTCCCCTCCCATTTTTAATTTTCCAAAAGAAGGAACAGAGAAGGGGTCAAGTGAGGATATTCCCTCCATGGCTCAGTCTTCTATTCTTAATACTACCTCGCTAATGCGGGAAATGGCAAATATGTATGAAAAAAAAAAAAAATAATAATAATAATAATAATAATAATAATAATAATAATAATAATAATAATAATAATCTATCCCTGTGGATAGGGGAGAAAGAATACTTCCCACGTATTCCCTGCATGTCGTAGAAGGCACCTAAAAGGGGAGGGAGCAAGGGGTTGGAAATCCTTCCCTCCCTTTTTTACTTTTCCAAAAAAAATGGAACAGAGAAGGGGGCTAAGTGAGGATATTCCCTCTAAAGCTCGGTCCTCTGTTCTTAGTGTTACCTTGCTAACGCAGGAAATGGTGAATATGAATGAAAGATAAATAAAATAATAATATTTTGAGCAATTGGGGCCTGAATATGCAGGAGGGTGGAAGGCGTGCACAGAAGAGTGAACTGGAACAATGTGGTATACTGGACCAGGACATGTGAAACATGAGGCAAACCATGGAAAGGTCTGTGGGGCCTGGATGTGGATAGGTAACTGTGGTTTCTGTGCATTACACGTAAAAACTAGAAGCTGAGTGTGAGTAGACATGGCCTTTTTTCATCTGTTTCCTGGTCCTACCTCACTAATGCAATGGGTGATGCTGTTTCCTGTAGGGCAGGGTGGCACCAGGAATGTATGAAGGCAAGCAAGTATGAATATGTATTGGTATATATGTGTATATGTATGTGCATGCATGTATTTATGTATATGTTGATATGTTTATGTATGTATATGTAAGTGTAAATGCATGGATATATATATTTGTGTATATGTGTGGATGGGTCTTTCTTTGTCTGTTTCCTGGTGCTACCTCACTGATGTGGGAAACAGCGATCAAAACAATAAATAAATATAATAACTAACAAACATAATAGTAAAAATAATATTTTTCATATTTAGATGCCATTACCCAAGATAGCAAGGTAGTGCCAATAATAGAAGAATACCCAGGTTCACTCATATATACTCGCTAGTTATCATGTCTAATGCACCAAGATCAAACCTTTCTATGGTTCCCCCTGGAAGCTTCATATGTCTTGGTTCAGCCAATTAACAGTTGGTTGCCCCCTATACATCATTTCACTCTACTTTGTTCAATCCCATGCGTACTTCACACCCTCTTACATATTCAGACCTAAAACACTCAAAATCTATTTCACTCCATCCTTCCATTTCCTAAGTTTCTCCCTTTTCCTTGTTCCTTCCACTTCCAACACATGTATACCCTCTTAGTCATCCTCTCCAAATGTCCACCCCATTTCAGCACACCCTCTTCATCTCTTTCAAACATACTTCTCTTACTACCATACCTTTCTCCTACCCTATAATTTCTTATTCTATCAATCCTCCTCACGTGATATATTATCCTCAAACATTTAATCCATAATTATCTATTTAGGGTCCTGGTCTCGCATCCATGCAACTCCATCAGAAATACTATGTCATCAATCATACTCATCTCTGCCCTTACAGGCAATGACTTCTCTTTTCAAACATTCCTCATTGTGCTTAGGACTTCAGCCTGGTCATCTACCATAAAGCTCACCAGCTTCCATGGTTCCATTTACTGTCATGTCCACCCCCAAGTATCTAAAACATCCTACCTCCTCATGGTTCTCTCCTTTCAATTCACACTCTACCTAATCATTCAATCCGTACTAATAAACCTAGTAACCTAGTCAATATCTGGTGAAGTCTTATGGGATCTTCTACCCTCACAGCCCTGACTGGACCCAGGCTCCTAGGTTTGGGTTGGGTTGCTGGCCAACCAAGCTGCTGGAGGCCACAGCCTGCAGGCCTACATGGCCCTCACTGCCTGACTGGTCTGGAATACTTTGTAGGTATATCCTGAGCACTCTTAAACTTCTCTACTGTGCATCCCATGGTGTTTCTGATGATAGCTGAAAAGGTGTTGAAAGAATCTTAGGCCCTGGATATCAAAGTGTGCTCGATTTGTGCATATCACACCTTTGGAATTCCAAGGTACTATTCTAGGATGATATTTCTGAGTGTACGTCTGAAAGCATACCTTCTAGGATTTTCCAGATATAGATAATGATATGCCTGTCCCATTTGGGCTCCAAAAAGTTTCCCATAATGTAATTCCTTTACAACATTAATATGCCCTATGACAGATTCTTGAACACTTTCTAATCCTGCAATTCAACCTGATTTATGAGGTGATGTTAGAACACTGCAATATTCAGATTGTGAAAGAATTGGTGCCCTGAATAATATCATCATTGAATTTTCTTCTCTTGTCTTGAAAGCCTGCAGGAACCATCCCACCATCCTTCTGAAGAACACAACCATTGTGGTCACTAAAGGTTAGGCTAATTATACATCATATAATACATGAGGTTTTCCTCAGATTTCATCTGGTTTGTGTAAGCACCTGTGTCTGTCCATTCTGTATTCATTTTATTTTCATATTTTCCCCATACCACAGGAGATAAAACTTAACCCCACTAAAAAGCATACTCTTCTCAGTGGTCTTACTAAAATCTTTGTTTGTGTCTTTTTTTAGCCTTTCAGCATCCTCTATTAGTGTGATGCTCATACTTCTTGCATATGAAACTCCAGTTAATGCTCGCATCACTGTCAGATACAAGAATGAGGGTCAGGAACCTTGCCTTTATTCACATTTACTAGGTTAACTTGCAAAAATTCTTTTCTAATTTTCCATGGGTAAATTACTGTCTCTTCTGTGGTGATGCCTCTGTCTCAGCCAAATACATAGCAGAGGTTAATGTTAAGCAAATAGAAGCAATTATCCCCTCTTCCTTTATGACAACCTCTTCTTCCAATCCATGGTTCAACCATTCTTGTTCTGAGGTTATTCAGTCAAAGTATTTTGCATACTGGGCTTGGAAAAACTCTCCTTCCTCTAACTCCCATTCAGCATTTATCACTGTCCATAACTATAGCAAATACCTTACTGTGAAGCAAAGCATTCATCTATTCACAGGAAGTGTGAAAAACTCCTCTTTATCCACAGATAGGTCCCTCTGGTCTTCAGTTAAGGGCAATGCCAACATTTGTCCCTCCCACCTTCCTTCATGTTTCCATTCTGATGGTACTATGGTTGTCTCTCCCATAGACAAAGCAACTCTCTTTGGTTTTCGTTTCTCTTCAAACAATGCCTTGGATGACTCTTACATTCCTTTTACCCCTGATGTTCCTCTTACTAATCCTATGTCCCTCCCCATAACCTCTCTTCAAACTGTCTTAAAAGCACTTCTCTCTCTAAATGCAAACAAGGTTTATGATCCTGATGGCATCCAGCCCCATACACTGCAAGAGCGTGCCTCTAAACTTGCACCTGTGCTTGCTCTTCTTTTTCTGCTTAAAAACCAGCACATTTTCTTCCCCTTTGAAGCACAAATCAGTACATCCCATCCCTAAAACGAGTGACCATACTAACATCTCTAAAGTATCATCTTGTTTCTTTGACATGTGCCACTTCCAAAGTCTTTATTTCCCTCCTCAACTCCTATTTTGTCAGACATCTTGAACCTCACAGTCTTCTTTCTGATAACCAGTATCACTTCCATAAAGCAAGATTCACTGGTGATATTCTTCCCTATCTTACTGATGTCTAGTTATCATCCCTGAAAGATTTTCAGGAATCCCATGCAGTTGCTCCTGATATATAAAAAGGTTTTGACAGGGTGTAGCATCAGAGTCTCATCTCTAAGCTCCGCTCTTTTGGTTTCCCTCCCTCACTTATTTCCATCACATCTAGCTTCATCTCCGGCCAATCTATATTCATAATTACAGGAGAATCAGTCTCTGTCCTGTAGCCTCCACTTTTTTCCATTTTACTAATGATTTCCTTTATTCTACATATGAATAAATGGACTCAAGTGCTGAAGATTCAGTACTGCACTCTTCCATATCCTTTCATTCTGCTCCTTCTCTCACTTGAGCTGCATCTTGTCTCAACACAATTTCCTTGATAAACTCAGACTTGGACAAGATATCTCAGTTAGTTAAAAAAAAATCTTGTTAAGTTTAATGTCTCCATGACCCAGTTTCTGCCCGTCTCTCTAATGAATATTTCTCACATCTTTCCTCTCTCCTTTGACAGTTCAGTAATTCCACCTCTTAAGTCAATGCTCATACTTGATACTACTTTAACATCCACTCTATCTTGGAAACCCCTCATTACCGAAATAGTTCAGTCTTCCTCTTAAGAAACTGAAAGTTCTGTTTAGGTGTCGAAATTTCTTTTCCTCCAAACAGATGATCTGTTTATACAAAGGACAGAATCCATCCCTGTATGGAATACTTCTCTCACATCTGGGGTGGTCCTAGCTTTAAACCTTATTCGACAGAGTCATGTCAAAAATGGTTTAACTTATCAACTCTCCCAAGATAACTTGAAAACTTGACCCACATGCCCTATGCAGCAATAGAGATTCACCTTCCCTATTCTACAGGTATCCCACACAACTTTTCTCTCTCCTTCATTGGTCCTGTAATTCCACCTCTTAACTTAATGAACATACCATGGCATTATTGTTAAATCCACTCTGTCACAGCAACACTATATTATGAAAACAGCTAAGTCTGCCTCTAAGAAACTTAGAGTTCTGTTTAGTTGTCAAAATTTCTCTTCTTCTAAACAGATGCTCTCTATACAAAAGGCTGATCCATCCCTATATGGATCACTGCTCTCACATCTTGAGTGGTTCTAGCTCTGCAGCCTTCCTTAACAGAAAGCAGTCCAACTTATCAACTCTCCAGGATAACTTGAAACTTTCCCTTTGCCACAATGTTGGTTCACCTTCCCTCTTAGGTATTAATCTGGTTTTTGCTGCCAAGAACTGTCTGCTTGTTTGCTCCCAGCACTAGCTAGACCATGCAATACTTGTGATAACTGTTTCTGTCCCTTCAACTTGAAGCTCTGGAACTATTTACCCTATCTTTCCCAATAGCTATTACCTGGTACTTTTTAAAAGACAGGCTTTTCACTTCTAAAATTCTTAATACTTTCTTTTGTCTCCTCTTTTTCCTTTTCATTAATTCACATTAAGGCCTGGCCTTAATGTCAACTTTTGTCGATGACTGGAGCCTAAAAAATAAGAAAATTAACTTAATGATTACTT
Organism: Panulirus ornatus; assembly: GCF_036320965.1. NCBI lineage: Eukaryota > Metazoa > Arthropoda > Malacostraca > Decapoda > Palinuridae > Panulirus > Panulirus ornatus. The sequence continues at coordinate 48,295,563 of NC_092232.1, forward strand.
GCATTTTCTTAGTTACAATGACAATTTGCAGGTTATTCTCTTTGAATTATCTGTTTAGCCTCTGACCTTTACCACATTAATCTGTGGGTTTCTGATATCTTTCATCATCAGAAACAGCCTCAAAAGGACTCAAAGGTCTGTTACTGTTTGAATTCCCTTGTATCTATTTATTTATATTTATCATACTTTGTCGCTGTCTCCCGTGTTAGCGAGGTAACTCAAGGAAACAGACGAAAGAATGGCCCAACCCACCCACATACACATGTATATACATACACGTCCACACACGCACATATACATACCTATACATTTCAACGTATACATATATATACATACACAGACATATACATATATACACATGTACATAATTCATACTTGCTGCCTTTATTCATTCCCGTTGTCACCCGGCCAAACATGCAATGACACCCCCCCCTTCCCCCACATGCGCATGAGGTAGCACTAGGAAAAGACAACAAAGGCCACATTCGTTCACACTCAGTCTATAGCTGTCATGTATAATGCACCGAAACCACAGCTCCCTTTCCACATCCATCCCCCACAAAACTTTCCATGGTTTACCCCAGATGCCTCACATGCCCTGGTTCGATCCATTGACAGCACATCGACCCTGGTATACCAAATCATTCCAATTCACTCTATTCCTTGCAAGCCTTTCACCCTCCTGCATGTTCAGGCCCCGATCGCTCAAAATCTGTTTCACTCCATCTTTCCACCTCCAATTTGGTCTCCCACTTCTTGTTCCCTCCACCTCTGACACATATATGTTTCCTCACTCATTCTCTCCATGTGACCAAACCATTTCAATACACCCTCTTTTGCTCTCTCAACCACACTTCTTTTATTACCACACATATCTCTTACCCTTTCATTACTTACTCGATCAAACCACCTCACACCACATATTGTCCTCAAACATCTCATTTCCAACACATCCAGCCTCCCCCGCACAACCCTATCTATAGCCCACGCCTCGCAACCATATAACATTGTTAGAACCACTATTCCTTCAAACATACCCATTTTTGCTTTTCGAGATAATGTTCTTGACTTCCACACATTCTTCAACACTCCCAGAAATTTCACCCCTCCCCCACCCTGTGACTCACTTCTGCTTCCATGGTTCCATCTGCTGCCAAAGCCACTCCCAGATATCTAAAACATATCACTTCCTCCAGTTTTTCTCCATTCAAACTTACCTTCCAATTGACTTGTCCCTCAACCCTACTGAACCTAATAACCTTACTCTTATTCACATTTACTCTCAGCTTTCTTCTTTCTTCTTTCACACACTTTACCAAACTCAGTCACCAGCTTCTGCAGTTTCTCACACGAATCACCCACCAGCACTGTATCTTGAGCGAACATTATCTGACTCACTTTCCAAGCCCTCTCATCCACAATAAACTCTTGCATTCACCTCCCCAACCCCATCCATAAACAAATTAAACAACCATGGAGACATCATGCACCCCTGCCGCAAAGTGACATTCACTAGGACCAATCACTTTCTTCTCTTCCTACTCGTACAAATGCCTTACATCCTCAATTAAACTTTTCACTGCTTCTAGCAACTTGCCTCCCACACCATATTCTCTTAATACCTTCTACACAGCATCTCTATCAACTCTATCATATGCCTTCTCCAGATCCATAAATGCTACATACAAATCCATTTGTTTTTCTAAGTATTTCTCACATACATTCTTCAAAGCAAACACCTGATCCACACATCCTCTACTACTTCTGAAACCACACTGCTCTTCCCCAATCTGATACTCTGTACATGCCTTCACCCTCTCAATCAATACCCTCCCATATAATTTCCCAAGAATACTCAACAAATTTATACCTCTGTAATTTGAATACTCACCTTTATCTACTTTGCCTTTGTACAATGGCACTATGCATGCATTCCCCCAATCCTCAGGCACAATGAGCCATACATACATTGAATATCCTCACCAACCAGTCAACAACACAGTCACTCCTTTTTAATAAATTCCACTGCAATACAATCCAAACCCATAGCCTTGCCGGCTTTCATCTTCCGCAAAGCTTTCACTACCTCTTCTCTGTTTACCAAACCATTCTCCTGGACCCTCTCACTTCACACACCACCTCAACCAAAACATCCTATATCTGCCACTCTATCATCTAACACATTCAACAAGCCTTCAAAATACCCTTGTATAATACCATATACAAATGAGCAGAAAAGGACCTAATGGAATTCAATGATGAGAAATTCAAACAAATGATTTAAGGGATACTTAACAGTATTTCAGAAATGTACATGCATACAAAGGCCTTATAGGAAAAGATATAGAGAGGACAGTAAGTGTCAACTGGGAATCAATATAAATGATAAACTTGAAATCAAAGAACCCATTGATAAGATAGCACCATCACACAAAATAATGAGTGGTAGAATACTAAGAACTTTTGCAACTAGAAGTAAAAAGCTAATGGTGAAAATGTTTAATGTATCTATGAGAAGTATATGATGGCCAGTTAAGCAAACTGAAATAAACAAAATATAGAAAATTCAAAAACATTTTACATGCAAAATCATATGAACTACCATGAAAGTTTTAGAGAACTTAAGTTGTATATTCTAGAAAGATGTAGAGAAAGATACAAGACATTATATACCTGAAAAGAGGAGGAAGGTATAAAAAGCAACACCCTCAAACTGAAAGCAGAATTATCAAATCACATGTAATATGTGGAAATGTACTACAATGGCACCAGAAAAAAATATCTGAATAACCAGTAAGGAAATCTTGAATTATCATTAAAAGCCATAACAAGGGAACTTAACTATATATGGAGTGACTACAGATACATTCAAAATAAAGCTAGACTCTTGGATGAGCCTAAAACAGTTTTCTGTGGGAATGCAGACATTCTGTTTTGAATGAGCCACTGCTCTATCTACATGATGAAATTTTGCATGTCTGTTGTTGCTTGAGTAGTGTCAGGGTATTGTGATGTGACTGCGATATGATCCTTTGCATCAAAAAGATCAAAGTACTCATTCTGCTTCTTTCAAAAAGCACCCCTTTCTTCTTCACCTCTCTCACCACCAAGTGCATAAGCACTAACAATCATCCACCTCAGGTAGTTTACTTTCATTCTAAGTTACAGTAATCCTGAACTCACTTTCTTACATTCTTTAACATAGTTCCACAGCTCCTCCATCACAGGTGCCAACCTGTCTCACACTCATACCCTTGCACTAATCACAGACCTTGCTCCCTAGACTACCCTAAACCATCTCACCCCTTTCCTCTTCAAATTAGTCTCATTATGGACCACAACATCCAAGTTCCTCTCAACAAACATTGCACTTATCTCCCCCTTCTCCATATTCTGGTTAAATCTGCAACTATAATATCTAAAGCAAATATGGTACTTTTTACCATGTACGTGTGTACCAAACACATACATAGTATGTGCATACATGGGATGTACATGCATTCAAATAAGGTGACAAAGTGAAATGCTGCATAAATCTTACCTTACTGCCTGGAAGCATTTCTGAGAGTCATTTGAGTATAACTGATCGATGTATGCTCTGCTATGTTCCACATCCTGCAACACAACATTAATTAATTATTTTCTATTGGAAATGTGTACGCTATGTAAGCATTTTCCTAAATCCTCACTACACTATTTCTTTTTTTCTTTTTTTTTTATTTTACTTAGTCGCAGTCTCCCACGTTAGCGAGGTAACGCAAGGAAACAGACGAAAGAATGGCCCAACCCACCCACATACACATGTATATACATACATGTCCACACACGCAAATATACATACCTATACATCTCAACGTATATATATATATATATATATATATATATATATATATATATATATATATATATATATATATATATATATACACATGTACATAATTCATAGTCTGACTTTATTCATTCCCATCGCCACCTCGCCACACATGAAATAACAACCCCATCCCCCTTCATGTGTGCGAGGTAGTGCTAGGAAAAGACAAAAAAAGGCCCCATTTGTTCACACTCAGTCTCTAGCTGTCATGTAATAATGAACCGAAACCACAGCTCCCTTTCCACATCCAGGCCCCACACAACTTTCCATGGTTTACCCAAGACGCTTCACCTGCCCTGGTTCAATCCACTGACAGCACATCGACCCCAGTATACCACATCGTTTCAATTTACTCTATTCCTTGCACGCCTTTCACCCTCCTGCATGTTCAGGCCCCAATCACTCAAAATCTTTTTCACTCCATCTTTCCATCTAAAATTTGGTCTCCCACTTCTCCTTCTTCCCTCCACCTCTGACACATATATCCTCTTGGTCAATCTTTCCTCACTCATTCTCTCCATGTGACAAAAACCATTTCAAAACACCCTCTTCTGCTCTCTCAACCACACTCTTTTCATTACCACACATCTCTCTTACCCTATTATTACTTACGCGATCAAACCAACTCACACCACATATTGTCCTCAAACATATCATTTCCAGCACATCCACCCTCCTGCGCACATCTCTAGCCATAGCCCACACCTCGCAACCATACAACATTGTTGTAACCACTATTCCTTCAAACATACCCATTTTTGCTTTCCGAGATAATGTTCTCGACTTCCACACATTCTTCAAGGCTACCAGAATCTTCACCCCCTCCCCCACCGTATGATTCACTTCCACTTCCATGGTTCCATCTGCTGCCAAATCCACTCCCACATATCTAAAACACTTCACTTCCTCAATTTTTTCTCCATTCAAACTTACCTCCCCAATTGACTTGACCCTCAACTCTACTGTACCTAATAACCTTGCTCTTATTCACATTTACACTCAGCTTTCTTCTTTCACACACTTTACCAAACTCAGTCACCAGCTTCTGCAGTTTCTCACTTGAATCAGCCACCAGTACTGTATCATCAGCAAACAACAACTGACTCACTTCCAAAGCTCTCTCATCCACAACAGACTGCATACTTGCCCCTCTTTCCAAAACTCTTGCATTCACCTCCCTAACAACCCCATCCATAAACAAATTAAACAACCATGGAGACATCACACACCCCTGCCGCAAACCTACATTCACTGAGAACCAATCACTTTCCTCTCTTCCCACACGTACACATGCCTTACATCCTCGATAAAAACTTTTCACTGCTTCTAACAACTTGCCTCCCACACCATATATTCTTAATACCTTCCACAGAGCATCTCTATCAACTCTATCATATGCCTTCTCCAGATCCATAAATGTTACATACAAATCCATTTGCTTTTCTAAGTATTTCTCACATACATTCTTCAAAGCAAACACCTGATCCACACATCCTCTACCACTTCTGAAACCACACTGCTCTTCCCCAATCTGATGCTCTGTACATGCCTTCACCCTCTCAATCAATACCCTCCCATATAATTTCCCAGGAATACTCAACAAACTTATACCTTTGTAATTTGAGCACTCACCTTTGTCCCCTTTGCCTCTGTACAATGGCACTATGCAAGCATTCCCCCAATCCTCAGGCACAATGAGCCATACATACATTGAATATCCTCACCAACCAGTCAACAACACAGTCACTCCTTTTTAATAAATTCCACTGCAATACAATCCAAACCCATAGCCTTGCTGGCTTTCATCTTCCGCAAAGCTTTCACTACCTCTTCTCTGTTTACCAAACCATTCTCCTGGACCCTCTCACTTCACACACCACCTCAACCAAAACATCCTATATCTGCCACTCTATCATCTAACACATTCAACAAGCCTTCAAATACCCTTGTATAATACCATATACAAATGAGCAGAAAAGGACCTAATGGAATTCAATGATGAGAAATTCAAACAAATGATTTAAGGGATAATTAACAGTATTTCAGAAATGTACATGCATACAAAGGCCTTATAGGAAAAGATATAGAGAGGACAGTAAGTGTCAACTGGGAATCAATATAAATGATAAACTTGAAATCAAAGAACCCATTGATAAGATAGCACCATCACACAAAATAATGAGTGGTAGAATACTAAGAACTTTTGCAACTAGAAGTAAAAAGCTAATGGTGAAAATGTTTAATGTATCTATGAGAAGTATATGATGGCCAGTTAAGCAAACTGAAATAAACAAAATATAGAAAATTCAAAAACATTTTACATGCAAAATCATATGAACTACCATGAAAGTTTTAGAGAACTTAAGTTGTATATTCTAGAAAGATGTAGAGAAAGATACAAGACATTATATACCTGAAAAGAGGAGGAAGGTATAAAAAGCAACACCCTCAAACTGAAAGCAGAATTATCAAATCACATGTAATATGTGGAAATGTACTACAATGGCACCAGAAAAAAATATCTGAATAACCAGTAAGGAAATCTTGAATTATCATTAAAAGCCATAACAAGGGAACTTAACTATATATGGAGTGACTACAGATACATTCAAAATAAAGCTAGACTCTTGGATGAGCCTAAAACAGTTTTCTGTGGGAATGCAGACATTCTGTTTTGAATGAGCCACTGCTCTATCTACATGATGAAATTTGCATGTCTGTTGTTGCTTGAGTAGTGTCAGGGTATTGTGATGTGACTGCGATATGATCCTTTGCATCAAAAAGATCAAAGTACTCATTCTGCTTCTTTCAAAAAGCACCCCTTTCTTCTTCACCTCTCTCACCACCAAGTGCATAAGCACTAACAATCATCCACCTCAGGTAGTTTACTTTCATTCTAAGTTACAGTAATCCTGAACTCACTTTCTTACATTCTTTAACATAGTTCCACAGCTCCTCCATCACAGGTGCCAACCTGTCTCACACTCATACCCTTGCACTAATCACAGACCTTGCTCCCTAGACTACCCTAAACCATCTCACCCCTTTCCTCTTCAAATTAGTCTCATTATGGACCACAACATCCAAGTTCCTCTCAACAAACATTGCACTTATCTCCCCCTTCTCCATATTCTGGTTAAATCTGCAACTATAATATCTAAAGCAAATATGGTACTTTTTACCATGTACGTGTGTACCAAACACATACATAGTATGTGCATACATGGGATGTACATGCATTCAAATAAGGTGACAAAGTGAAATGCTGCATAAATCTTACCTTACTGCCTGGAAGCATTTCTGAGAGTCATTTGAGTATAACTGATCGATGTATGCTCTGCTATGTTCCACATCCTGCAACACAACATTAATTAATTATTTTCTATTGGAAATGTGTACGCTATGTAAGCATTTTCCTAAATCCTCACTACACTATTTATTTTTTTCTTTTTTTTTTATTTTACTTAGTCGCAGTCTCACACGTTAGCGAGGTAACGCAAGGAAACAGACGAAAGAATGGCCCAACCCACCCACATACACATGTATATACATACATGTCCACACACGCAAATATACATACCTATACCTATATCTCAACGTATATATATATATATATATATATATATATATATATATATATATATATATATATATATAATATATATATATACACATGTACATAATTCATAGTCTGACTTTATTCATTCCCATCGCCACCTCGCCACACATGAAATAACAACCCCCATCCCCCTTCATGTGTGCGAGGTAGTGCTAGGAAAAGACAAAAAAAGGCCCCATTTGTTCACACTCAGTCTCTAGCTGTCATGTAATAATGAACCGAAACCACAGCTCCCTTTCCACATCCAGGCCCCACACAACTTTCCATGGTTTACCCAAGACGCTTCACCTGCCCTGGTTCAATCCACTGACAGCACATCGACCCCAGTATACCACATCGTTTCAATTTACTCTATTCCTTGCACGCCTTTCACCCTCCTGCATGTTCAGGCCCCAATCACTCAAAATCTTTTTCACTCCATCTTTCCATCTAAAATTTGGTCTCCCACTTCTCCTTCTTCCCTCCACCTCTGACACATATATCCTCTTGGTCAATCTTTCCTCACTCATTCTCTCCATGTGACAAAAACCATTTCAAAACACCCTCTTCTGCTCTCTCAACCACACTCTTTTCATTACCACACATCTCTCTTACCCTATTATTACTTACGCGATCAAACCAACTCACACCACATATTGTCCTCAAACATATCATTTCCAGCACATCCACCCTCCTGCGCACATCTCTAGCCATAGCCCACACCTCGCAACCATACAACATTGTTGTAACCACTATTCCTTCAAACATACCCATTTTTGCTTTCCGAGATAATGTTCTCGACTTCCACACATTCTTCAAGGCTACCAGAATCTTCACCCCCTCCCCCACCGTATGATTCACTTCCACTTCCATGGTTCCATCTGCTGCCAAATCCACTCCCACATATCTAAAACACTTCACTTCCTCAATTTTTTCTCCATTCAAACTTACCTCCCCAATTGACTTGACCCTCAACCCTACTGTACCTAATAACCTTGCTCTTATTCACATTTACACTCAGCTTTCTTCTTTCACACACTTTACCAAACTCAGTCACCAGCTTCTGCAGTTTCTCACTTGAATCAGCCACCAGTACTGTATCATCAGCGAACAACAACTGACTCACTTCCAAAGCTCTCTCATCCACAACAGACTGCATACTTGCCCCTCTTTCCAAAACTCTTGCATTCACCTCCCTAACAACCCCATCCATAAACAAATTAAACAACCATGGAGACATCACACACCCTGCCGCAAACCTACATTCACTGAGAACCAATCACTTTCCTCTCTTCCCACACGTACACATGCCTTACATCCTCGATAAAAACTTTTCACTGCTTCTAACAACTTGCCTCCCACACCATATATTCTTAATACCTTCCACAGAGCATCTCTATCAACTCTATAATATGCCTTCTCCAGATCCATAAATGTTACATACAAATCCATTTGCTTTTCTAAGTATTTCTCACATACATTCTTCAAAGCAAACACCTGATCCACACATCCTCTACCACTTCTGAAACCACACTGCTCTTCCCCAATCTGATGCTCTGTACATGCCTTCACCCTCTCAATCAATACCCTCCCATATAATTTCCCAGGAATACTCAACAAACTTATACCTTTGTAATTTGAGCACTCACCTTTGTCCCCTTTGCCTCTGTACAATGGCACTATGCAAGCATTCCGCCAATCCTCAGGCACCTCACCATGAATCATACATACATTAAATAACCTATATATATATATATAGGTATGTACATGTGCGTGTGTGGACGTGTATGTATATCCAGGTGTATGTGGGTGGGTTGGGCCATTCTTTCGTCTGTTTCCTTGCACTTATCACTAACGCAGGAGACAGCGACAAAGTATAATAATAATATAAAAAAGAATATATATATATATATATATATATATATACTTTTATTGTCAAAACTTATCATGCCAATCATTAGATTTCATGTAAACATTTAAAGTGAATAACTCATAAAAGCTTACTTAAACATAAAAAAGAAAATATATACATTACTTATTATATCATTATTATACTTTGTCGATGTCTCCCATGTTAGCAAGGTAGCGCAAGGAAACAGATGAAAGAATGTCCCAACCAACCAACATACACATGTATATACATAAACGCCCACACATGCACATATACATACCTATACATTTCAACGTATACATACATATACATACACAGACAAATACATATATACACATGTACATATTCATACTTGCTGCCTTCATCCATTCCCATCGCCTCCCCGCCACACATGAAATGGCATCCCCCTTCCCCTGCACACGTGCGAGGTAACACTAGGAAAAGAAAACAAAGGCCATATTCGTTCACACTCATGTCATGTGTAATGCACCAAAACCACAGCTCCCTTTTCACATCCATCCCCCACAAAACTTTCCATGGTTTACCCCAGATGCTTCACATGCCCTGGTTCAATCCACTGACAGCACATCGACCCTGGTATACCAAATAATTCCAATTCACTCTGTTCCTCGCACACCTTTCACCCTCCTGCATGTTCAGGCCCCGATCCCTCAAAATCTTTTTCACTCCATCTTTCCTCCACCAATTTGGTCTCCCACTTCTCCTCGTTCCCTCCTCCTCTGACACATATATCTTTCCTCACTCATTCTCTCCATGTGACCAAACCATTTCAATACACCCTCTTCTGCTCTCTCAATCACACTCTTTTTATTACCACACATCTCTCTCACCCTTTCATTACTTACATGGTCAAACCACTTCACACCACATATTGTCCTTAAACATCTTATTTCCAACACATCCACCCTCCTCCACACAACTCTATCTATAGCCCACACCTTGCAACCATATAACATTGTTGGAACCACTATTCCTTCAAACATATCCACTTTTGCTTTCCGAGATAATGTTCTCGCCTTCCACAGATTCTTCAACGCTCCCAGAACCTTCACCCCCTCTCCTACCCTGTGACTCACTTCCACTTCCATGGTTCCATCCGCTGCCAAATCTACTCCCAGATATCCTCAATAAAAACTTTTCACTGCTTCTAGCAACTTGCCTCCCACACCATATACTCTTAATACCTTCTACACAGCATCTCTATCAACTCTATTATATGCCTTCCTTATTGTATGCTACATACAAATCCATTCGTTTTTTTAAGTATTTCTCACATACATTCTTCAAAGCAAACACCTGATCCACACCTCCTCTACCACTTATGAAACCACACTGCTCTTTTTCAATCTGATGAACACCACCTCAACCAAAACACCCTATATCTGTCACTATCATCAAAAACATTCAACAAATCTTCAAAATACTCTATCTCCTCACATCACTGCTACTTGTTATTACCTCCCCATTAGCCTTCACCCTCTCAATCAATATCAATACCATCCCATATAATTTCCCAGGAATACTCAACAAACTTATACCTCTGTAATTTGAACACACCTTTATCCCCTTTGCCTTTGTACACTGGCACTATGCATGCATTCCACCAATCCTCACATACACTGAATATCCTCACCAACCAGTCAACAACACAGTCACCCCCTTTTTTTTTAATAAATTCCACCGCAATACCATCCAAACCTGCCACCTTGCTGGCTTTCATCTTCCACAAACCTTTCACTACCTCTTCTCTGTTTACCAAAACATTCTCCCTGACCTTCTCACTTTGCACACCACCTTAACCAAAACACCCTATATCTGCCACTCTATCATCTAACACATTCAACAAACCTTCAAAATACTTACTCCATCTCCTTCTCACATCACCACTACTTGTTATTACCTCCCCATTAGCCCCCTTCGTCGATGTTCCCATTCGTTCTCTTGTCTTACGCACTTTATCTACCCCCTTCCAAAACATCTTTTTATTCTCCCTAAAATTTAATGATACTCTCACCCCAAATTCAACTTCTGTAAAAAAAAAAAAAAAAAAAATCCAATATACACACTAACTTTAAGGAACTCATTTCAGGTGTAAACAGCAGTTAAGCTGTAACAAACATACTGTACAAGCATTAATATGGTCTGTTGCAAGGAATTACATGGAATGGCTATATGTGGGGAGATAGTCTAGTCACATATACAGCCAATGTCATCTGTTTTACATACATCCAGCGGCAGTTTACATGAGACAGACAGACAACAGGAGGCCTGTTGGCCCACGACTGGGTTGTTTGAAAAAAAAAAAAAAATTAGATATAACTTGATAAAAAAAAATGTAATTCCGCTCAGTAGGGTCTTAAGCTATCAACGACTTCCCGATGCTGCACATTAGCCTTCTAGTGTCCCCATTACCATTGTCATTCATACGTTTACTTCTGGCGTTTTCTCAAAGTATACCTGAATTCATAAAATATTTGAAGGTATTTATAGTTTTCGTATTCACTATGTCTGAAGGTAACTATTCCAGTGCTCAACATACCTGTAGGAAAAGACGCTTTTTCCCATATCCGTACTACATCTTTTAGCTCTGAGTTTTATTTTCTTATATTTCGAAAAGATGACCGTGGTCTATTTCGCTGAACTTGCTCAGAATTTTGAACACTTGAATTAAGTCACCACGAAGTCTACATTTTTAAGGGAGAAGAGATCCAACTGTTTTTGCCTCTCTTTGTATGCCAGATTTCTAAGGGATGGGGTCAATTTTGTTGCACATCTTTGTACTTGCTCTAATTTTTCCTTGTCCTTTTTATAGTTTGGGGACCAAAACTGGACTGCATATTCAAGGTGTGGTCTTACTAGAGAATTATAAAGTGTGAGAAACTGTTTCTGGTGTCCTGTAATACATGTTCCTGGCTATGAAACCTAACATTTGGCTGCCTTTTTTACTTGCTGCTTGACACTGTTTAGTGTATTTCAAATTGTTGCTAATGACGACTCCAAAGGCCTTTTCTTCGTTTACTTTAGTTAGAGAGTTTCCGAATAGTTTGTAGTCATAACATATATTCTCGTCTCCAAAGAGCATAACTTTACACTTGTCTACATTAAGCTTCAATTGCCATCTGTCTGACCATTCTCCTAGTAAGTTAAGATTTCTTTAAGTTATCTAGCAGTCCTGCCTGTTTACAGCTGTACGTCCTAGTTTAGTATCAACAGCAAATTTGGAGATCTTAAATATGAAAATGAGTACTAAGTCATTAAAGTACATTATGAAAAGAATTAGGCCTAGGACCAACCTCTGTGGCACACCACTTGTTACGTCTGGCCAATCTTAGGCTTCACTATTTAATACTACACACTGCTTTCTTCTGGTAAGCCAGTCTCTGATCTGTGTACAGAGTTCTTTACAAATTCTGCGTGCTTTGAGTTTATGTAAGTCTCTCTTGTGAGGTACTTTATCAAAAGCCTTTTGGAAATCTAAATATGCTACATCATACAGTAATTCTTCATCCCAATTCTGGTAAATAACATTAAAGGAATTCCAGCAAATTCATCAGGTAGGATCTCTATAGCAGAAACCATGTTGGTTGTCCAATATAATTTTGTATTCTAGAATCATGAATTTTATCTCATATCATTTTTCCATCATTTTACTTAACACCAACATAATGCTAATTGGGCAGTAGTTCAAGGCACACTTTTTGCCTCCTTTTTATATACAGGAGTAACGCTTACTAGATTCTAGTCAATTGGCACCTGACCACCCGATAGAGATTTGTTGAATATTTTTGTTATGGGGTATATCAGCTGTCCCCTGACCTTGAAAAATCTTGGAGCTAAGTCATCTGGGCCGTTGGATTTGTTAGGATTTAACTGGTTCGGGTATTTAGGTACTTCAGAACTCCTTATTTCTCTAACCTTCAACTCTTCTTCATCAGATCCTTGAAAAAGTATTCGAGATGTTTCTTCAACTGGGAATAAGGAGTTAAAAAGAGTAATTTAGTATGGTAACCATATCCTCATCATCAGTAATTATTGTCATGTTTGTTTTGTAATGGTCCAATTCCTTCTCTTATTGTCTTCCTTTCTCTTATATATTTGAAGAATGCCTTAGGATTATTATTAACTTTCAAGGATATTCTTCTTTCTTTGTTGCGTTTACTCTGTCTTATTACCTTCTTACTCTTGTTAGTTTTTGATTAATTCCTGGTGATTTTCACTGGTCCCATTGATTTGAACTTATATGTTTTCTTTTGGCAAATTAGTCCTTCTATTCTATTCATACATAATGATTTTGAAATATTGCAAGTTTTCTTCATATTGCTGGAATACGTTTATTTTCAATCTTGAGTAGGGTGTTTTAAAATTATTCCACAGTTCCTCTACCATGTAAACGTCAAAAAGTTTTGTCCAATTGGTACTACGAATCTTATGTCTAATGTTTTCAAAATTTGCTCACCTGTAATCTGGGATCAAGAGTTTGTTGTCATCTATCTGATAATCTAAATATATCTCTAATGTAACCAAATTGTGATCGCTGTTTGACAGACTCTTGCCTACTTCACATGAGTTGATTAAGTTTGTGTCACTGGTGAGGACAAGATCAAGAGTGCTTCTACCTCCAGCTGGTTTTTAATCAACTGTTCTAGAAAAGTGTCTTCAATCAGTTCCATTAGTCTCTTTCCCTCTCAGTCACCAGTTAACATGTACCAGTTTATGTTTGGACTGTTGAAGTCTCCTACTATTATACCCTCTTTACAGTTTATTATAGTTTTGATTTCATTGTACAAAATCTTATCGTCATCGTTTTTTTTTGCTTAGGAGGTCTGTAAATAATACTGAGACATAGTTTACTTTTGAAAAAGTTGGTAATGTCAATATAAAGAGAGTCATAAGTGATTTTCTCTACTTTGTTTATCTAAATGGCACTTAGATTGTTATCAATGTAGATCAAAACTCCAGTTGGTACAATGATCAGCCATAAGTATGTCTGGTATATTTTGGCCAGTATACTGAAAATCATAAATCTTGATTAGATGATGTTTTTATGGATATTGTTGATTTTGTCAAATCTTTCTTACTTTTACATTAACCAACCCATATTTTCTGCTTTTCATAACCCTCACCACTGTCACCTTATCTGTTAGAGTGGAAATAATGTGGTTTCAAATCATGCTTTATTACTCTCTTATTCTACTATTCTCTCACTACCAGCACACAAACGCAATCATTCAAAATCCAAATGTAAGAGCAATGCAGGGTTGATTATCATTTCACAAATCCACTTATTTGGAAGCTGAAATTGTTTTTGGACAGTTTTTGATGTGCTGTGCACAATTCTGACCTTCACTCCTACAGCAAATAACTATCTTTTGAGATAACCCTCCATTCATCCAATAATAATGGGAGACCCCCAGTGGGATCTGGAGTTTAGGGTGGTGGAAATTACAAAAAGTAACGATTTGCAACAGAAATGAAGGTCAGAATCATTCAAAAGATATTAAAAACCAACGGAAAAAAAAATCAACCAAAGCAAACCTAACCTAACAAAATTCGCTGGATGTCCGATATGGTGATAACACCATCTCAATCTCACCATTCCCCAAAACCAAGATTCTTCACCCCTTAACACAAACCAATGTCCACCCGATCGTTTCTATCCACAAATAATTAAAAACATCAAACACAAAATTGCCAAACCATTAACCTATATTTTCCATTAATCTATCCACAATGGAATAATCTTGAGAACTGGAGACTGGCAGACGTCACTTCTATATACAAAAAGGGAAGCAGCGAAATGTTTGGCAATTATCATCTTATTAGCCTCATCAATCATATGTAAACTGCAAGAGATTGATTACTGGAAGTAAAATCTAGACCTAGAACAACACCTTCAGATCAATAATACACAGCAAGGTTTTAGAAGTGGGAGATCATGCCTTACCAAACCTTCTTGAATTTTATCATAAATCATTTAGAACCCATGACAAGACAAAAGCAGTAGATATTATTTCTGGACTTTCAGAAAGCATTCGACAAAAATACTTTACGTTATACTGATGCATAAAGTCTGTGCATTGGGGAATACTAGTTGTAAAAGTAACTGGGCAGAAGCCTTGTTATGTGATAGGAGGCAGGGTCATAATGGATGGTGAATCATAACTGTGGTCACCTGTTACTAGTGAGGTACCCAAGGGATCCATGCTTGGGCCTATAATTTTCATCATTCATATCAACGATACTGAAGTAAGGCTGAATAACTCTGGTCTAAATTTGCTGATGACTTAAAGATTGACAATGAAGAAAACAGGTTACGATTACAAGATATTCTAGACAAAATCACTGAACGGTCTAGAAAAAGGCAAATGCCATTTAACGTCAATAAATGTCAGCTGTTAGAAGTAGGAAACATCAACAAATAATCTTAAACTGGTGGGCCACAAGATAAAGGACACCCCCTAGTGAGAGGTATCTAGGAGTCACTGTCTCCAACTTCAAATTCTCCCAGCATTGTAATGAAGCTGCCAAGGAAGCAAATGGATGTTATCATTTAGTAACAAAAACTTTACATACAAAAGCAAGGACGTGATACTGCCATTCTACCCAAGTCTAGCCAGAACAAACCCCGAATATGAAGTGTGCTTTTAGCTAGCACACTTAACAAGGATATTCTTAAATTGGAAGCAGTACAGTGAAGAGTGACTAAACTGACTCCTTCTCTGCATACTTAAACTTCGACAAAACAAATAAATCAATTCTTTTAACATACTTAAAAAAAGATTCATCATAGTTGATACTTAAATATCTTCAGATCAGTGCCAGCATTACCAACAGGTGGATATGGATTAACACTTTGAGGTCACCGAGTTACTCTGGAATGCATGAAATATTTCTTCACCGACATTATTGGTGCGTGGAATAAGCTCCAAGAAAAATGTTGTTCAGAGTAACATCCTTAATATCTTCAAAATCAAGCCTGAACATCACTCATCATTCTCAGGTATTAAATAATTCATTTCATCAGTCATCGTAACATAATGGTATACCATGCCACCTTCGCAACCACCAATCTCTCCCTGGCCATGCTGCAGTAACATACCAAAATTGATTAACCCATGTCACCTGCTTTGAGTGAGTAAGTAAGACTTAATGTAACATTCTTCAACATCATTATTAATATAGACGATGTCAAGAGGCTTGAGCTCGGTCTCTCTTATACTAAAAAGTAATGGGATGCTTGTTGTTGGTGATGGGATGCATGACATTGAAGTTAATTCTACCTTAAAACTTTCCTATAAAAATTTCCTTCCGGCATATTAATCCCACAAGGTATTTTTTTTCCGTCGGCGTGTCGCCGGAGGGAGTGGACAGTGGGGAGAGAGACTCTGCTTTGTTATCCTTTATTCTGCTTTTACGGAGAATGCATTCTTTTTATCTCTTAAATAATGTTAAGGCCAAACCACCTCGCTTGGGCCTTGTGTCTGCGCGCTCTGTGTATCTATGTCACTATAAGCAACACTGACCAACGTCAACATTAACCTTAGCCTACTTCCATATAACACAACCTTAGACAATAAGCAGAGTAAATCCAACAATATAGTGGCTCAAGAAAAAATCAAAGATGTCGGTATAATAACATCTGACACCTCAGCTTCGATATATTTATCATATTTGATGGCAAATTAATCACTACGTATTATTAACAGCACAATCCCACGGTCAGAGAACAGTTTGCTTATACCTTCCTATAAATACTAATACAACCCAAGACCTTATCATCAATGCTTGGGTATAGTGCTCAAATGCAAGACAAAATATGTTGGCAATGTTAACATACCATATATGTGGGTAAAACTTCCATAATTTAGTAGTTCTTCAACCCGGCCCTTGTAGTTCACCTGACAGCTGTGTTTTGATGCATCTGCTACTGATGATATATGATATTATTTCGTAAAGAGAAAAATTTCAGCAAAGAAGATCATCATGAGTTTTTTTAATTAAGTAAAAGAAAATTTATTTAAAATTCTATGATTATCACGCTCTTTATAATAAATGCCAGATGCTAAAATAAACTAATTCTCTGGTTCTCTGACAGAGGGATGAAATACCTGTTAGATTTAAGATAAGAAATAAAATAACACATAATCTATATTATCCATCTTTCAAAATAACCCAATAATTCTAAAGAAATACCGCCGGAAGCGTGCTTATGAGTCTATAGTTTTAGTTCTACTGTACATTACTTAGTGCTTTATACAACTATGGATTCAAACAACCCCTTTTCTGTGTGTGTGTGAGAGAGAGAGAGAGAGAGAGAGAGAGAGAGAGAGAGAGAAATATGGTAATATTAATGAAATCTAGCAACACACCATATAAAGGTTCTTGCCTTTGGCATATCCTGGAAATATGTGCACTCGACGTTTCCTTAATACCGAATAAAAAGATGTTCTGGAAGGAGGTAAATAGGGTGCGTAAGACAAGGGAGCAAATGGGAACTTCAGTGAAGGGCGTAAATGGGGAGGTGATAACAAGTAGTGGTGATGTGAGAAGGAGATGGAATGAGTATTTTGAAGGTTTGTTGAATGTGTCTGATGACAGAGTGGCAGATATAGGGTGTTTTGGTCGAGGTGGTGTGCAAAGTGAGAGGGTTGGGGAAAATGATTTGGTAAACAGAGAAGAGGTAGTGAAAGCTTTGTGGAAGATGAAAGCCGGCAAGGCAGCAGGTTTGGATGGTATTGCAGTGGAATTTATTAAAAAAGGGGGTGACTGTATTGTTGACTGGTTGGTAAGGTTATTTAATGTATGTATGACTCATGGTGAGGTGCCTGAGGATTGGCGGAATGCGTGCATAGTGCCATTGTACAAAGGCAAAGGGGATAAGAGTGAGTGCTCAAATTACAGAGGTATAAGTTTGTTGAGTATTCCTGGTAAACTATATGGGAGGGTATTGATTGAGAGGGTGAAGGCATGTACAGAGCATCAGATTGGGGAAGAGCAGTGCGGTTTCAGAAGTGGTAGAGGATGTGTGGATCAGGTGTTTGCTTTGAAGAATGTATGTGAGAAATACTTAGAAAAGCAAATGGATTTGTATGTAGCATTTATGGATCTGGAGAAGGCGTATGATAGAGTTGATAGAGATGCTCTGTGGAAGGTATTAAGAATATATGGTGTGGGAGGCGAGTTGTTAGAAGCAGTGAAAAGTTTTTATCGAGGATGTAAGGCATGTGTGCGTGTAGGAAGAGAGGAAAGTGATTGGTTCTCAGTGAATGTAGGTTTGCGGCAGGGGTGTGTGATGTCTCCATGGTTGTTTAATTTGTTTATGGATGGGGTTGTTAGGGAGGTAAATGCAAGAGTCCTGGAAAGAGGGGCAAGTATGAAGTCTGTTGGGGATGAGAGAGCTTGGGAAGTGAGTCAGTTGTTGTTCGCTGATGATACAGCGCTGGTGGCTGATTCATGTGAGAAACTGCAGAAGCTGGTGACTGAGTTTGGTAAAGTGTGTGGAAGAAGAAAGTTAAGAGTAAATGTGAATAAGAGCAAGGTTATTAGGTACAGTAGGGTTGAGGGTCAAGTCAATTGGGAGGTGAGTTTGAATGGAGAAAAACTGGAGGAAGTGAAGTGTTTTAGATATCTGGGAGTGGATCTGTCAGCGGATGGAACCATGGAAGCGGAAGTGGATCATAGGGTGGGGGAGGGGGCGAAAATTTTGGGAGCCTTGAAAAATGTGTGGAAGTCGAGAACATTATCTCGGAAAGCAAAAATGGGTATGTTTGAAGGAATAGTGGTTCCAACAATGTTGTATGGTTGCGAGGCGTGGGCTATGGATAGAGTCGTGCGCAGGAGGATGGATGTGCTGGAAATGAGATGTTTGAGGACAATGTGTGGTGTGAGGTGGTTTGATCGAGTAAGTAACGTAAGGGTAAGAGAGATGTGTGGAAATAAAAAGAGCGTGGTTGAGAGAGCAGAAGAGGGTGTTTTGAAATGGTTTGGGCACATGGAGAGAATGAGTGAGGAAAGATTGACCAAGAGGATATATGTGTCGGAGGTGGAGGGAACGAGGAGAAGAGGGAGACCAAATTGGAGGTGGAAAGATGGAGTGAAAAAGATTTTGTGTGATCGGGGCCTGAACATGCAGGAGGGTGAAAGGAGGGCAAGGAATAGAGTGAATTGGAGCGATGTGGTATACAGGGGTTGACGTGCTGTCAGTGGATTGAATCAAGGCATGTGAAGCGTCTGGGGTAAACCATGGAAAGCTGTGTAGGTATGTATATTTGCGTGTGTGGACGTGTGTATGTACGTGTGTATGGGGGTTGGGCCATTTCTTTCGTCTGTTTCCTCGCGCTACCTCGCAAACGCGGGAGACAGCGACAAAGTATAAAAAAAAAAAAAAAAAAAAAAAAAAAAAAAAAAAAAAATACATATAATATAATATATATATATATATATATATATATATATATATATATATATATATATATAACGATTTAAAATCTCCTTTACATCTCTTTCTGGCTTGTGTCCCTTGAGATTCTAAACTACACTTGACTGTTCCCTAATTACGGTTACACTGTTCATACTGACCCCATTCACTCTCCATCCTGACCATTCTTCATATGGGAAGACGGGGGAAATTAGCCACTTTTGCAAATTCCTTTTAAAAACTGGAAAACGTATATTACCCGCATGGATAACAACTGAATGAAAAACTGTGCGAGGTCAAGATACTGATCCATGTATTACAACTTGGTACCAATGACTGTGGTGGGTTTGGAGATTGAGACTTAATGGGGGAATTGGGGAAATCCTAGGGTGACGTGGACTAACAGTTCAGGAAAATTGGGACAACTATTTCAACAAAATGAACAATATGACCTGTCCCTTACATTTCAGGGCGAAGATAATATGTCGTCCTTGATTAAGGCAATCAGTTGACCATTACCGTCTCAGCTAACGTCAGACTATGCAGATGGATGTCACAGGTGAAGAAGACTCTAGCATGGAGACAATTAGAGCAAAGGAAGAAAAAGGGGACTAACTGGGATCGGGTGGTGGATTCAGCAGACATACTCAGCTCGGGTTTCTGTTAAAATGGTTGACATTAAAGTCAGAGGTGTCAGCACTCGCTACCTAAAAGAGGAAGAGGTCCAACACTATCGAGAAAAATGTTATTGACCCTGTGTGAAGGAAGGAAAACCTAATAAAAGTGCCTGAATATCACGCTAAATCATGGCCCATTAAAAATAGAAGAGTGGTTATTCTTAGATCTAACGATTCGATTGGTGATTAGCCTCTTTGCTATATGGTTCTGGAACGTAAGAACAAGGAGCTCCATATGACGAACCTCAAAAGTAATTGTTGAAGCCAGAGGCAAGCTAAGCCAGAAGTAGGACACTGATGGCTGAAGTGAGGTTGGGGCAGACCAGAGGCACGTTGTTGGTCAACGGCTGCCATATAGCTGGATGGACCTTTAGTTTTGGAGAACAGCCATGACGAAATATAAATGTGGCATCAATGTTTGTGTTGTTAGCACGTTGGTTTGATGGATAGCCGTAATAAACTGTTAGATATGGCCCAAGTGATGGGTGACTTGCCAGGGACAGTAGTTAGTTATTTCATCAAGCACAAAACTATTAGATATAGCCCTGATGTCTAGCCCTTTTCCCCTGCTGCTGTTCTTAAAACTAAAGACTTGGATGTAAATACGTCTATCCTTTTTATTGCCAGAAAAAAAATAAATATAACCAATACAATGATGCATTTGTTGAATTTTAGAAAAATTTAGCCTTGTCAAGATAATCTCACTTTTATGTGAGAGCCCTTTGTTGCATGTAACATTTTGAGGAAACACCTAAAAATCTGCATTCAGTTCAACATTGCAGCAATGATGGGTAACAACAATATTAGTGATCCTGTTATTTTAGAATCTCAGTATCTTCTTTTGGTGTGCTACATTCCTTTAGTTATGAGATGCAAATATGGTGGCCACAGATTTGGACTACCAGGTCCATACCTCGTCAGGAAACTGCATTCTTATGTGATGTCACAGGTTAAAGGCAGTACCAGAAGACATTCTTTCACATGTAGCAGCCACCCTTATTGTATCTACCATCATTCATTTTTTCATAAATTTGAATTTGTAAAGACAATCATTGAATTCCATACATCAAGGATGTTAGTTGCAAGTCATTAACTTCACACCATTTCTTACAAGCTGTCAGTTAGCTTCACTACAAAAATAATGATTTAAACATTTTCTAATTCAAGAGACTGTTAGGATACATCAAAGAAAGGACATATTTATGTCTCATAAGATGGAAATTGGTTTTGACATCCACAGCCTGTAATAAAACTCTACAGCGGGTATATAATGATCACCCGACCACCCCCCCCCAAAAAAAAAAGTATTAAGCTTATGCTGACTAGATGTCTGGTTTTATATTTAATTGCAAGATCAAATGAACACATTCTAGTCTGTCGTCTGAATTTGATAATAGAACAGCAGTCTCTGTAAAGGTCCCAGTACCTACATGATCCACATGTGCTGTCTATTTCTTCTATAATAAAATAATCATTGTTTTAACTCTCATCTAACTTCTGTGTGATCATTCCTAAATCTATTTATTTTTAACAAATGGACTTTAACATCAGTATTGCAGAATGATTTTCAACGTGTATTGCATTTGCACACTGATTTGATCCCTTTAACTCCAGAGAATGAAACATTTGTAGCAAATTGAATAACTGAGAAAGTATTACATTCATTTGATGTTCTGTAAGAATCACAATAACTTCTTCATATGAATCAACCAGTACTACTATCAATTTCATAAAGTTACACCAGGCAACGACCACTCCCATTATTTATTTTCTTCATATTCAAAACTTCTTGCATGTTAAAAGTCTTAAGCCTACGAGAAGGAAATCAAAACAAAATTTCTATAAAATGTAAATATATTTTTCCTTAAATAGTCTTCTGCACATCTGAGATTAACAACAATACTGGAAAAGGTTAAACCTCCCTGGGCTTGAAGCTTCTCCAAGGGTATTGAAGAATCTTGTGTAGATGCTGCCTTTGCCTTGCTAGCTATGTTTGTAATGTTCTGCCTTGCTTCAATTGGATGCCATTGTGAAGATACACAATGCCTAAAACACCATTTCTATTACATATACATATATTGAGATTCCTTGAAAACATTCACTTAGTGCTGGTGCTTGTACTTTTATGTGGAATAATTCTGGTTCCAAAACTTTAAAAACAAGTAATATGAAAATTTTAGTCAAAGTTCCAGTAATGACAAATGAATTACTACATAAGACAGAAAAATATGTTCGCTGGAACTTGATAAAAAGTTAGTCACAGCTCAATCATCCATGAAGTGTAACTATCTCTGAATAATCAACTAAACAGAAATGAACCAAGTCTTCAAAAGTACAAAAAAATCATAAATCACCTCTATGTCCATTAGTATATATATATGAACTACTACCTCCAAGAGAAATATTTAATTAAGTTATATAAAAGACCCATTCTAGACAGCACATCTCTGATCCTCTCATTACCATGAGGCAGAAGGTTTAAAACTGACCACAGCTTGGCCGATGTTTGTATGAAGACTTTGAAAACCTTGTGAAGTCATCTCTGTACGCTTAAGAACAAATTAAGTTTCTTTTACCTATACAAATGCCTTTTGTATTATTGTGCCAACAAGCTAAGGACGGACAAACATACACATGGAAGTACGGACACATAAGCAAATTAATATACCTCCTTTTAAGAAGCCGAAGCTTAAAAAGAGATGTAGGGATATCCAACGACAAACTAAAACATTACAAGGCCAACAATGACACAAGACAGTATCCACACACAACAAAATTCATCTGAATGTAGCCTCAACACTGATCTACTGTTACAGTTAATGGTGGTGACGTTACCAAACTGCTGTAAGGCGACATTGTTCCAATTCATGTTCTTTTGCTGTATAAAGCCCCTTAGTTATACACTGACAATCATGAGCAGTGCACCTCTTGAGGTTTTCATCATGTACTTTTTAAAGACATTTGAAACTAACATACTAAATGTGCCATCTGCTGTAACTGTGTGGCATAAAGAAGTAATATATTTAGAATAAGTAATTTCAAGGTTTAAACATTATGTATAGGACTGGTATGTATATCTTATGTACAGCAAATCATAAATTTACATAATTAGCTGTGACGGAATTTAACTATTTTTCATACAACAACCGCAGGTGGTAGGAAGAAAATGGTTAGGTAGTAAGGAGTGAAATGATCTTCAATTACCTACTTATTTCCCTGTATTTGGGAGAAGTTTTATGTTTCTTAACAATTCTATAAATATGCATACAGGAAAATTATGAAAAAAGAATCCCCTGAGGACTGGCAAAATCAGGTGAGTCATGAGAGGAGGATGGAGTTATGTATACCAGTAAGGGGTTAAGTAGTTACGTGTAGCATTAAAGCACTGCAAAGTGAATCAAAAATGTAAAAATACAGCACAGTAAAGCTTTAATGATGCTGCATTTTTTAACACATTGAAAAAATATCTCAAAAGATAACAAAGTACATTATGGCAAAATATGAAAAATGGGACCACAGGGGCTGAAGCACATGACAGAGTGAGAGAGGGACAGGGTCCTAGGTACAATGAGGATTGTATGGAAAAAAAAAAGTCTGTGTGTTACAGTAAAGATGGGTATGTTTCAAGGTATAGCTGTCTCAATAGTGTTGCTTGGAGGTGAGTCTCAAGCCCAGAATGTCACAATGAAAAAAATAAAAATACTGGAAATGAAATGCCTTCGGACAACCTACGATGTGAAAAGGGTTACTGCATAAGAGAAGAAAGTTTTAAAAGGTGTAGTAGAATTCAGAGACTGACTGATAGAGTTGATGAGGCTAAGCTGAAATGGTGTGACATATCAAGAGGATATGAAGACTGACAGGCAATAGAATGAAATTACTAGAAGTAGATGGAGGAAGAGGGAGGGAAAGACCAAGATGGTAGAATGGAGTGAAGAAAACTTTAGGGTATGGAGGCCTTATCATTCAAGGGTGTGAAAGGCATGCATGGGATAGAATGAATCGAATAGACATGGCATACAGGGGGAAACTTGCTCAGTGGGTTAAACTAACACATATGAAGTTATCAATGTGAAACCATAAACTAATCTGTGGGCCTTAGCTGTGGATAGCAGGCTTTGGTTTCAGTACATTACCCACGACAGCTAGAGAGTGATGTTTGCAAATGAGGCCACTATTCCTGGGAGAAATAAAAATTGACATTATATTGCCACCTTTGAGGCAAGTCCACAACAAGGGTGTCAGGCATGACCCTAGCACCAACAGGATGGTCTGTCTGTGACATTGTTAACCACATATATCAATCACTAGCTAAAGCACATGCATAAAAAATAAAACAGGTAGGCATTTTGTGACAACGCTGAACAACTGATACAAGGTCCCAATATTGACTCATAGTAGGAGTGCATGTGAAAGGCTCTCATGAAGTTATTTCTTGAGTCGCAGGTGGACTGTCACTTATGTTACAAAAGCATGGCCAATTTTCCTCAAAAGAAAAGAAACTTACTTTTGCAAGACAGCCCTTCTACTAAAATCAATGCAAACTTTTTGGTAGTTAATGACATATAACAACTTCTGCACATCATACATGTTGGTGAAATACTACAGTAGAGTACCACTTCATAAAACTTCAAGTTACCCAGAATAAAGGACGTGGTCACAGCCCTTGACTTCAGTCCAAATGGGAAGCAGTTGGTATCGTCATCACTTGATCACTGTCATGATATGGTATTTTTGTCAACAGATTTATGCTTATAGGCCATACAGATGCAGTCAATGATGTTCACTTCTCTCTAAATGGGAATCTCATGGCATCAGTTTTCTATGATAGACTCTGAATTCCCAACATTAAAAGGTGATCCAACTGAATTTTGTGCACACAATGCATACGTTTGATCAGTGCATTTTTCGCCAGATGGTCAGCAATTGGACTAAGTCCAATGATAAGACAATCAAGTTCTGGACTGTACACAGACACAAATTTGTCTGTTCCCTACCTACACATAGCAACTGGGTACAATGTGAGAGCTTTCTTGTTTCTTGTGCAGATGACAAAAGTCAAACTTCAAGATCTACAGACAGCAAGCACAATACACACCTTCCTAGAACTGAATGGCTCATCAAACCCATGCGGCTTTCCACCCATCAGGCACCTGTATTGTTGCAGCTAAAACAGATAGTTCTGTCAAGATATATGACATCTGAACACTAAAGTTACTGCAACATTATGATGCTCATTCTGGTCCTGTCAACCACCTCTCCTTTCACCCTTCAGGCCACATATTAATAACATGCTCAGATGGAACTCTAAGCAACTAAACTTAATGGAGGGAAAACCTATATATACCCTACATGGACACCAATGGGTAGTTACATGTTGTGGATTTGCATTCACTGACGAATACTTCGCATCGGGAGGTAGAAACAAACAGATGATGTACTGGAAGACAAATTTCAAGCGAGTGGAGTCACGTGCTGGGTTGGAGGTAACAGAGGATGCCAGTCATATCCTTGAAATTTTACAGGTGACTCTGTGAAGGATATATGAGCTAATGAACATTGATTTACAAAAGATATTCGTTTGGATTTCCATTCTCTCACCAGCACTTTAGTGGTTGTTGTACTCCTCTGACCCAGGTAACTGTCTTGTTCTCTCTGCCTCAACCACACCTGGACTACTGGCAATTTGTCTACAAACATCCTCTCCTTGCCATACATAACACCTGAAAACACTTAACTCACACAGCTCATTCTTTGTAACTCTAGATTTTCCTGCGATGAGCATTATGTGCCAGCCGAGCCTTTTGGCAAAATGGTAGGAGCAGTAGGTAGAAGTTGTAGGTAGGAACATTCAGGCAGGGGCAGTAGGTAGAAACATTAGGTAGACGTAGTTGGTAGGAGCGTTAGGTAGTATTAGTTGGTAGGAACACTAGGTAGGAGCTTCCACAAACACTGTGCTGGAGTTGCCCTCTGCCAGTGGCCTGATGAGGGTGAGGCACTAAAGGCTAAGAATCAGCATTGGAGTTCTCTAGTTTTGGAGAGACTATTGCCATGGCCAAACCCTTGAGGGAGTTCCATTTGAAACATGCATCAGAGATAGAGATAGATACATCTTCTTCAGGGGATTAAGAGAAAAGAGCATGTAATACTAGTCAAAGTTTCACTCATAAAAAAAAATGCAAACAAGCTTTGATGAGTGATGTAAATTCCTTACCAGTGTTTAGAAAACAAGTACACATTATGCATCTTACATGGAGTTACAAAAATTAAATTTTCTTGTATTGTTAAGTGCTAATAACCTTTTCTACTCAAACCTGCACTATATACAGGTGTTCTTTTCTATACAGCATTCAATATTTATTTGGTATGCCACTTCCAATATTAGGCAGACAGCAAAAGCATAACCTTCCAAAACTATTGCAGTGACTGCATTTCTTCATATATCTGAAGTGTCACAGTACTATGGGCAAAGCTCAAAACTATTAACAAAGAATTCTTCATACTTGTTTATCTATCTACACTGGAGTTGCAAAAGCCTTCTGCTCATATCAGATCCTCCTAAAAGACAGAGAGACTACACTGAAAATGCAACTCAACTCATATTAGATCCTCCTAAATAGAGTGAGTGAGTGAGAGTCAGAATCATGGGAAAGATATTCTGAAGATATATGAATTGGGGCAGTATTCACTGTCACAAAACACTTAAAACTGCACTGCAAAGGATACACAGTAAGTTGTGAAAACAACTGGTTTGTGATGACAGACACAAGTAATCTTTGACATTGGTGAGATGTGCATATCTGTTACACTAAATACTGCATACAACTTATACACCATGAATTATGGTTTACTCAGGATACTTAAATTTTGAGTTTGTGGTTTACATTATAAAAAAAAAAATAGTTAATACCATTCTGCAAGTATATAAATTCATAGCAAAACCAATGACTGAAATGTAACTACTGTGATTTGAAGAGCTATAACTAATACAAGGACAACTTACATTATCAATACAGTATGTATACATATATATGCAGCATATACACCATGAGGCCAGTCATTAATGGCAACCTAGTACAAAAGATGTCCTATACTGCAGTTATCAAAATGAGCAGAGACAGCAGTCTGATGAATGTGTGTTGGGAAGCCTTCCATTACATGGTGGTAATTAATGATTAGTTATCAATTATTAACCCCCTGTGCTTGACTACCATATACCTACCAATCCCATGTGCCATTACAATTACCACAAAGCATATCTGACTGTGGGGACACTTGCTCTTGAGAAGACATAAATGCCTGTCAAAATAATTATCCCTAAGTAGAAATATTCTATGCACTCAGCCAATTTTTGTCAACAAATGAAGGGGTCTCCACTCAGTTATAATACTACCACCAAAGCGTGAGGACATATTCTTTAAATACTGTGATAAAACTTAATCTGCAGAAACACACTCAGTTCCAACATGACAATTTATGCTCTGAGATGCAGTGTCATGTCAATCTTGATAATGATATTGTAACTAACAAAGGAATCCTAAAATGAAAATGTGCAATCATGGGAAATCAGTAACCCTCAATAAATGCTGACTATTTTGTACTTGAAGAATGCGGGCTGGTGTTCTCAACTTACTATGATATATTTCCTTATTAACACTTATTTGTTATACACACAATGAAGGAAATATGAGAAACTAATGAATATAAGTGTTATCATAAGAATGGACAATCCTACAGTGATAGTGTGTACATAGCATCAATGAATCAAGCTCAGGGGGTTAAGCAACATGGATTATCTTCCTAAGAAGATTACACTATTATTCAAAGTGATTTTGTACAAGCTAAATCGTGAGATCTTTGCTGTACATAACCACTTTAATCAAGCACACAATTATAATCTATGGATTCATTTACATGCTGGTGCTAGCCATAGGTAATCATTACATTCAAATTGTGTTAAGAACAAATTACATTACAAAATAATAACTGACAAGCTAGAAGGCAAATCCTTGTTCTAACAGCAGGGTTCATACACTTGAAGAAAGGTCAAAATTCAGCTGTTTTCAAGGCTTTTTTTTTTTTTTTTGCCCAGAGACCATTTTTCAGACCCATTTTGCAATTCTGCAACATAACTTATTTCTACATAAGTATAATTTTACAATGAACACTAATTGTCAAATGCAAATAATCATTTAAAAAAGCCTCAAAGGCAAAAAGATGGAGTTTACATGAACATCCATCTTCTGAACTATTTGTTCAGGCACTAAGGTCAAAATTAAAACCAAATACTTTCAAGGCCATTTCTAGCCTTTTCAGACCTGAACAGTCAATTATGCAAAAACTCTGATTTATAAGACTTTCGCAGACTCATACAAACCCTAGAACAGAAATAGTGAAATCAAAACACTAAGGAAAAGACATAATTACCTTTCCAAAATGAAACTCATTTGCCCAAAGAAAATAATATTACTCAGCTCTACAGATGGTGGAGCTATTTCTATTGTGAACGCTTCAGGTTTCTACAAATAAAAAGCTGTAACATTAAAGAGTGTTAATAAAAACCCTCTCCTTACCTAGCAGACTTAAATCTTGTGCTATGTTTTCATCTGTTTTCAAATAAAGACATGCATGTGAAGTTTAATTCTAGTTCAACATCCACCTTGGACATTCAAACCAAATGAGGATTAACCCTTTCTTAGTATTGTAGTAACTATTCTTATATATATATATATAGATATATAAAATCATAGCTGACAATGAGGACAATGATATTAAATCATAAAAATTAAACATATCACATATAATGGGGTAAGTGAGGCAACATGTTTCTCGAGACCCAATTCATGAAATAAACAAGTTTCCACTACAAATTAGTTTTGGAAATAACCATTATTGATTCAACAAAAGACAACCTGCTCCTTTATAGATATCACATGAATAAAGCACCTCCATGAAACATCCTACAGTTGCTGCCCACAAACATACAGTTTTATAAAAATATTTACATTCTGGAAACTTCTATGAAATCCTGATTATAAATTAGGTAGACAGGATCACAACTAGTTTCAGTAACTTGTAACATTTCCATCCACTCTATTACAACACACTTCTCACCCTTCACATCTTTTCCAATTCATGCCATAACACTACAGTTGATCTGTGAAAAAATTTATTTGTTTCTCGTTTCCATGCTAGGATACTGACTAGACTGCATTCAAACACGGTATCTTTTAAGCAACTGCATCATAATTTACTATATTCTGGATGTATACCCATATCATGTAACATTTTGTAGGGAGACTGTACTCCTGGTGAGTACCAAAAACTTTACATACATCTCCCGGCCTGTGTATATTTAAACTGAAGGCACAATCTGTACACCCACCAGAAATTCATTCTTTAATTTCCTATCTTTACTCCATTGCTACTTTCTCAACCAGCTCTCATCTGCTGCTGCACAATTTGCAGTCAAAGAAGGCATGTGAAGGGTCCGTAATCGTTCAACAGTTTTATTTGTTGTTGCACCAAGAGTTAGACGCTTTTCTTGAAACATAACTTTCCCTTCACTGTCACTATTACTTTTACTTGAAGATTCTCCATCATTCATACTGTTTCTAATTACACCATCATTAATCAAATCACTATCCCAATGAGGTGGCGGGCTGTCACTTGTGTTTTGCTGGAGCAGTTGGTGTTTAAACAGTTCATATATACTCCAAGAGATTGCAGTACCTGGCATCTGGTACAGAACACGTGCTTGTATTCCTTTGAAGAAGCCTGTAAACCCATTCATAACATATATGCTCCTAAGAGCACCTAAAATCCCAACTACTTGAGACTGCTTTAAATGGACAAGGGCAGATGCTTCTTGAGTGTTGAGCAGGGTTTTACACATATCTAATGGTGTTGTGCATGCTGCTGCCACTGCCCCTGCTGCTGCTCCTGCCACTACATGAGCTTTGGGATTATATGCTCTCTCAGGATTCAATAAACCCTGAATCTTTTCATATGTTACAATATGTATGGCATGAAAGGGGAGGTTCATAGCCATCTGTGTTGTAAAGGAACGATAGAATGCTGACAAGCCCTCGCTCTGGTAAAGCTTTCGTAAGCAATCAAAGCAAGAGCTATATGGGCTGTTGTACATCTGCATCCTTTGCTTGATGACTGAAAAGAAAATGACATGAAAATTTCACTTCTATTATCCAAGGATTTCAAAATAATTCCATATAATACATTCATAACCGATAGGATTTGAGGAAGTCAGTCTTGTAACAATCAGACCTCCATCACAGTGAAAGAAATTATGAATCTCAAAAAGCCCCTCCCCATTACAGTTGAATATCACAATACTTATGAAGTCATATGCCACCATGAGAATATTTTTCTATCGCACAAAATCAGAGAGAAAATTAACAAAATGAACACTCAAAAAGATACAACAGATCAAGTCATTTCTTAGCAGTAAGAGCATATAATACTTGTTATTATACATCAACATGCTTTGTTTGAAAAGTGAGCAGCAAAGGATTAAGTATGAAATTTTGCATTATAGTTTTTGCATATCAGAATACTCTACACATATTTAATTCATTTTCTATCTACACTGGATGGATCAAGTGTATACCAACTCTTAGTATACTAATGCTCATTATGAACCTGTTCAACATGCTCAAATGAATAAGCTCTCCCATATGATTAAGTGCTTCTCAATATCTTACTGACCATACTTTACCAATTTATCAAATGACAAAAATGTCTATTCACATCTCCATATTCACACTCAAAATCATATATGAATGAAAATTCTAATTATCTTTAACAATGACTTCAAATAATACCATTTATATCCATACTCAATATGCTATAAATGAGATCACCATTATCATGAAAGAAAATATAAGCAAAGTAATCTGTACATGAAAATCACTGATTCAAAAAGGGCTATGATCAAGTTAACCCCTAAACTGTGGCTTTTGTCAAATGAAGCTTGATTAAGCTTGTATTTGAAGTGACTTTGTTCTACATACACCTAATTAAACACTTCATGTTTAATTTTCTCCATCCGTGACAATGCACACACTGTTCTCTATATACCTCATCGATCTAGTTCACTTATCCTATCCACACCTTACTATATGTTCAGGCCCAATGGGCTGAAAACCTTTTCGACTCTATCTTTCCATCCATAATACAGTAACCCCCTTCCCTTGTCCCATCCACTTCTGACATATACACCCTCTTAATCAACCTCTCCTTATCCCTATGTGTCCTAACCACTTCACTGAACATTCCTATCTGTACTCTTCTTATTACCTTTCTCTTACCCTTACAGTGCTTACTCGATCACCCCTCCTCACACCACATACTGTATAGCATTTCTAACACATTCATCCTCTTCCACTGTTTCTCATCTAGAGCACAAGCATCACATCTATACAAATCCACTGGTATTATGACACCATCAAACATTCCCATCTTTGTCCCCACAAATAAAGATTTCTGTTTCCACGCACCACTAACTTCAGCTTCCACAGTTCCTTTCGTTGTCATCTCTGCTCTTAGGTAAGTAAATCATATCTTTTCCTAAAATTCTCTCCAATAAAACTCACATTTCAATGAACGTGTCTCTCTCCACTAATAACCTAACAACCTTGTTATTACTCATATTTACTCTTACTTTATCTTCGCACTCTACCTAACTTGAATGACAGTGACATGTCATCAGCAAACAACTGACTTACTCCTAAATCCCCTAACCCCAAACAAGCTGCATACCTAATGCTCTTTCAAAAACCCTTACATTCACCTCCCTCACCACCCAATCCATGATCAAATCAAATAGCCAAGGTCACATCACACCCCAACTGTACACGCAACTTAACATCTACCCACACAAACTCCTCTCTTCCTTCTCACACACACTAATCTCTTGATAAAAACACTACTGCTTCTAGCAACTTTTCTCCCACTCCATATATTCATAACACTCTCCACAGATCATCCCTATCAATCCGATCTTACACTTTCTCCAGACCCACAAATGCCACATCCAAGTTCTGTTCCTCTGAATACTTCGCACACACATTATCCAAAGAAAACACCTGATCCACACATCAACTACAACTCATAAATCCACAATGTTTCTCCCCTGTCTGAAGCTTTGTGTTAAGATGCACTCAACAAAATTATACCTCTGTCATTTGAGCATTCATTTTTGCCCCCTTACATTCACACAATGGCATTATACAGGCACTCTGCCAATCCTGAGGCACCTTACCATTAGCCACACATGCACTAAAAATCATAAACACAACAACACAATCACCCCCTCTCAAGATTTTTCACCTTCAATCACATCCTCTCTTGCTGCTTATCCGTACTTCATCTTATGTAAGGCCTTCACCATCTCTTCCCTTTTCAACAATCCACTTGCTGTGAATATGTCACTGCATACTTCCACATCCAAAATATCCAGATCTGCCACACTATCACCTGTAACATTCAACAATCCTTTGCCTCATTTCTGTCTGCGACACTTTCCCTATTTGCTCTCTTTTTTTCCTTACACTTTTAACTTCCTACAACATTTTCTTATTCTTTCTGAAGTTTGCCGATACTCTCTCATACCAACTCTCATTTCAGCTCCTGCAACTTCCTCTTGACCTCCAATTACTTTCACTTGTACATCTTCCCTGCAAGTATCACTCATACATCTCTCTTTTCTCTTTCGCTAGCAATCTAATTTCCACTTCCATCTAGACTAAACCCTTTCGCACCAGTCCATCTCCCTTCTGTACACCAAACTCTATTCTTGCATCTCTAAGCAGTGCTCCCTAAATACCTCATCCCTTACCCACTCCTCTACCTGCATTTAATTTCACCTTTTGCCATTCTACATTCAATCTCTCTAGGTATTATTTCAAACACACCTCTTTTCCAAGCTTAAATTTCTCAATGTATATTAAGCCCTACCATGTCACATGAGTATCCAACTATTACCATTAGTTTTTTCTAATACATCCTTTCAGTTCACTCAAACACAACCTCAACCAATGCCCAGTTTATCAAAACTGAAAAAAAGCATCCATTTATTTTTCCTTTCCCCCACCCCACAGTGATTTATCAAGTGATTCCTATCTGCATTACTACCATCTCTGTACACAAAACACTTACACTACATCTAATCCCAAACTGTTGCTCTGGATGAGGTTCCTACAGCAATAAGGAAACCAGCTAAGCCCAGCACTAAAGACCACAGGTAAAAGTGTTGTGATGTGTGTGCATCTACATGCCGATAAATTGTTTATAAAGTTTATAAATAATTATGAAGCATTCGATGGTGTATTCCATAACATTTCACTAGCTCAAATTTCAACAATCAATTGTATATGAACCAAAGCAGTGTACTGCAATAAATGCCCCTCTGTGCATACAATAAAGTCTCATCCCTCAGTAAAAGTGATGTGAAGTGCTGCGAAGAGATGCTGTAAAAGTGTGTGTGCTGTTGTATTTCAGGATAATCAGGCTCTTATTACATAAAATACCATGTTTGGTTAACCCTGTTACATGCATGCACATAGCCAGCAAATGGTCAATGCTTTAAATGATGACAAACTTGACGATGCCCCAGCACAGTTAGAATCTGATGGGAGCATCTATGTGCCTGAATCCATTTTGCAGGTTTCTGATTGCTTCACCTGGAGGTGCAGGGACATTGCATGGCAGACAAACTGCACCCTACATGACTAGCCTCATGCTGCCTCTTTTCCTAAGCCAGTAGCAACATGTACATCCATCTTTTCTGGCCCACACCATCACTGTCTCCCAGCCTACAGCACCCCTTGCAACTCCCTCTAATATACAAGACCACAACAAAAGGTAAATTTTTTTTATAATATTTAGTTTTATTGTACCTGAATAATACTACAAAGATTATAATTTTGTATACTTCAAGTAAATACTAATACACTAAAATAGGGATGAATTTCCTTTTTCCCTAAAATCTCTTACAGTCTCATACAGCAGGGTCATGTTATAGCAACAGAGGTGCCATGCTCAAATTCAATCAGTATTTTCAACAGGCTCACTTCTGGATGCATAGGCAGAGTGGTGATCAATTCAAGTGGGAAAAAGTATAGAAATATACATGAGGTAAATGAAGCATACATACTCTTTGAATGCTAGCAAAGGTCTGAGGCAGATGATAATGTGGCATGTGAGCAAAGGTATCCTGTGGCATGCCGCCTGTTGAGCTCGCATTATATCAAAATGGATAAAGTCCTAATAAAAAAATGAGAGTAATTTAGGTGCTAGCGCTATACTGAAATCATTATATTAAACTATGCTATACTGTGACCCTACTATATGTATGCCAGGAAAATTCAAA
The DNA here is from genome assembly GCF_036320965.1 of Panulirus ornatus. Taxonomy (NCBI): domain Eukaryota; kingdom Metazoa; phylum Arthropoda; class Malacostraca; order Decapoda; family Palinuridae; genus Panulirus; species Panulirus ornatus. The sequence goes on from NC_092232.1 coordinate 48,330,427, forward strand.
AACAACCACAATAAACCGAGACACTTATTATACTGACCAACAGAATTATGAAAAATGCCAAAAGGTTGTTAAATCAAATGTAACCTGTGGGTCATCTTTTAATACATTATAAAATTCACACACTTTCTTTTAACTCCTCTATCATTTGATGCCATTTTGAATTGTAAGGATTGCAAAATTATGTAATAAATGAAGTCACATTCCCCTGTATGTAACCTGACCGCACGATAGCTTGATGTAGACCGAGACCAAAATAAAGCAAGTATACCCGTTTCTAAAAACAAGTGTGATATGAAATGCGCATGGTGTAGCATTCAAGATCTTTGAATATTTTCATTTCTTGAATTATATTTAATGTCTTATTATTTGCCCAATGGCAAAAACTAAAATGGGTGAACAATATTGGAAAAATTTCTAAATATTCCATTTTTGTTACAAAACAGTTATTGTGTTTACCATATTTTTGTTGGTGAAAACACAAGCTGTTGTGCTAAATACTACATGAATGACTTCAAGGAATCAAAATATATATCTACTTTTTACTTTGCTCTGGTTTTACATGGAAGTGCAACCATATTTTATAGAACATGATTGGTTTCACATGAATAAATGAAATGGCTGCCAAAAAATGTTTCAGGGCAGTATGTGCATGAGAGGGAATACTGCTATTGAAATCATAATATAATGCAGTGTGCTATTATGCCATGCAATCTCTATGTATGAGTTATCACTTCTTTTCCTATCCATTAATAATAGAAATAATGTTCTTTCATCAATCAGGAAACTCTGATCTACATAAAATATCCTACAAATCCTCAGAAAATCTCCTTATAGCTTCACTAACAGAAATTCATATTTCAAAAGAAGAATTTTCATGAATTAATGCAAATGACATTACATCTATGGTAAAACAACACAGTAATTTTAAGCATATCTTTCAAGGAATAGTGTTGTGTTCAATACTTCAAGATCATAATACAATGAGCATAAGAAAAAGTCTACTTGGGAATTCCTGCTCTGAATGCATATAGAAATTATATGAAAAGGAAAAGAACATTATTCATACCATCTGCAGGGACCATAATAGCATCATGTAGAAGTGTTGCTCCACAGCCAGCACCAGCTAAAAAGACAATTCATAAGATATAAGTCAACTATAAAATATAAGTACAATAAAACCTCTATTACCCAAAATGCTTTGAGGAATCAGCTGTTTTGGATCAATTCTCCACTGCTTTGTTTTTCTTTAAGTATATCAAATGATCCATAAATAATATTCCAAAATATCTCACACAGAGGAAGTATTAATTTATGTAAGCAAATTAGCAAATGATGCTGGAGTCCTTCATAAGTGCCATCTTAAGACTCACACTTTGCCAGCCTCTTGCAAAGCTCCTCTTCTTTTCAAGGTTTAAAACATTCCTCTGAAGCTTCATATAAAATGTAGATGACTTTGAGGAGCTGGAGCTGTTAGGCAATTGTTGATGACACTTACATGGCCCTAAAATCCAGAACATCACAAAAAATACAAAAATGTGCAAGACCAGCACAAAACATGCCAGAAAGGGCATGGGAAATGGTAAATAATCATCAGTGCCATGAAACACTTGGTAGTGAGTACACTAATCTCTGTGGTGCATTAAAAACGGAATTTGAAATATCTTGCATATCTTTTTTTTATTTTTTACTTTTCTTGGATAATTGAGGGTTGCTAAACGAAATTGAAAAATGAATTGGTCTGAACATTTCATAGTCTCAAATTACAGATAACAGAGGTTTTACCATACAAGACATAAAATAGTTACACATACTTAAATATCTAGTAAGTGAAACAGTTTTCAACAGCTATCTGACATCTCAATCTTACAAGTATTTTCAAAGAATGAATTAACTGCATCCTGCCTCATAACACTCATTCAAATCCTGAACTTTTATCAAGCAAGAAAATATAACTTTTCCACACTCAAAAGATGGTTATAATTACTGATGATACCAACCAAGCTGACTTATTGGCATACAAAATGCTCTCCATTGCACATAAAGTCCTCAACCGTCTATTTACCAATACATCCAAGTCCTCCATGGACAGCTTTATCTCTTGTTTTATTCTATTATATCCCCCCTTGCTTCCCCAACTCGTAGATTCTGCCATACAACTAATCCTACAATTATTTCTCATGTCCGAATCCTTTTCTGTACTAATGTAATTTCACCTATACTATGCATGTTATTTATGTCCATTTCCTTAAAATTTTACTAAAAAATACCTTTATAATAAGGTTTTAAATCAATATATATATTTTCTTTTCTTTCAAACTATTCACCATTTCCCACGTTAGCAAGGTAGCGTTAAGAACAGAGGACTGGGCCTCTGAGGGAATATCCTCATCTGGCCCCATTCTCTGTTCCTTCTTTTGGAAAATCAAAAAAAAACGAGAGGGGAGGATTTCCAGTCCCCCGCTCCCTCCCCTTTTAGTCGCCTTCCACGACATGCAGGGAATACGTGGGAAGTATGTATATATACTTTTTTTTATTATTATACTTTGTCGCTGTCTCCTGCATCAGTGAAGTAGCGCAAGGAAACAGACGAAAGAAAGGCCCAACCCACCCACATACACATGTATATTAATACACGTCCACACACGCACATATACATACCTATACATCTCAATGTATACACATATATACACACACAGACATATACATATATACACACGTACATACTTCATACTGTCTGACCTTATTCATTCCCGTTGCCACCCCGCCACACATGAAATGAACCCCCCCCACGCATTGCACGAGGTAGCGATAGGAAAAGACAACAAAGGCCACATTCATTCATACTCAGTCTCTAGCTGTCATGTATAATGCAACAAAACCACAGCTCCCTTTCCACATCCAGGCCCCACAAAACTTTCCACGGTTACCCCACATGCTTCACATGCTCTGGTTCAATCCACTGACAGCATGTCGACCCCAGTATACCACATCGTTCCAATTCACTCTATTCCTTGCACACCTTTCACCCTCCTGCATGTTATACTACAAACTCCCTATATTGTATGTAAAGTGAACATAACTTCTTGACCATTATCTGATTGTGTCACCTGTTTTTCAACAGCAATCTTCACAGAATATCATTCAAATCTTGATCCTCCTTCAGAACCTCCAGTTTTTCTCCCTCTCAAAAGATTTCACCGGAAGTCTCACTCCTTTACTATAGGGGAACTCTCAATTACACAGACTTAACATCCTCATCTTACAGATATCAAAGGGACTTATACCACAAATCTCCTATTACCAACATAAAGCAACTGTCTTGTCTTGCAATCTGTTCCAATAAGGTTCTACCACATTCCTAGGAGACCCAATTTCACTCTCATCTCACACAAATATCAAATCACCAAGTGTCTTTCAATGCTTCATTAAGATTCAACGATATCCCCAGATAAATTCCACTTCATTCTCATCTAACACACTGACTCTTCAGTACAAATATCAAATCAAATATAAAAAATCTTTATACATACTCATTGCTTTTAATTTCAAAGAAACTGCACTCTTAAGGGTATTATCAAGGTCACAATTCTTCTATGCATACTAAAAATATCAAAAGCCTTTCAAAGTCCCTTTACACTTACTCTTTCACAACTTCTGGTTCTTCTTTCAATCAAAATGACATTACACTGAAACTGCCCATCTACAAGCAAGAGAAACATTTACTCGCTTACATCAATTCTCTGTAATGTATCTCTCTCCTACAAAAAATCAAACTGGATCTCATTCAGCAAAACTCATTTTCTTACTTCATAATCAAATTAGCCACACTAACATATATCAAAATGAGTCACAGGCTTTAGTTATGAACAGATGTCATCAACAAGGCCAGTTACTGAATGAAAAAATGGGTAATAAAAAATAACGCTATATGACTGTGGAAGACAAGAAATTAGAGAAAAAATATACATTTATAATGTATGCTAGGAAAACTATAATCAAGGTCAGCCTAGTATCTTAGTTTTCATGAATCAGAAAGACGAACCTATGACACTGATAATTTCATGCACTACCCTAAACCCTGAGCAGGTATTGTCTACATCCCATTATTGCTATCTGTTTTAGTCTGTCTTCCATCATGGTTCTACCTAAAATATCAGTAGTCCAATCTCTTATCTGACATGTCCCTTCCAAAATTACTAAAACAAAAAGTTGACCAAATAAAACCATAATGTACCAATATTTTTGTTTTTTGAAGAAGTCCCATAAAAATTTTTAAAACTTTCCAAAATCCTCTTCCAATTACTCTACCATTTGCCTTCTCCAAGTTAACTCCTGCATGTTCAGTCCCAAAACACTCATTTTATCCACTCCCATCCTTCTGTCTCCAATTTGGTCTCCCCTATCCTTGTCCTCTACATGTCCAAACAATTTCAGCTTACTCTCCTCAGCTCTCTCATCCATACTCTTCTATATCACACCTCTCCCCTACCTCATTTGATCAACCCTCCTGACATCTCATTTTGTCCTCAAACATTTCCAACACATTCATCCTCTTCCATACATTCCCACCTATAGCCCATGCATTGCATCCTCACACGGCTGTTGAGACTTTTATACCTAAAAACATCCCAAACTCTGCCCTCCCAGATAATAACCTCTATTTCTATGCATTTCAGCCACTCATCCAACCTATGAAATACTTATATCTACTCTGTTATGCACAACACTCCAAATCCTCCATGTCCTCCCTACTCAAACTCACACTCCAACTAACATATTTCTCTCCTCTGCTTAAGTTTAAAACACTCCTTTCATTCACATTAACTCTAAACTTTCTCCTTTCACAATATCCTAAACTAGAACATCATTTGCAATTTCTTCTTGTGATACTAAATCTAACCAACGGAATCCTACATATTTTCTCTGGTGCTTAGCAGGCAACCACTGTTCACCAACAAGTAACATTATGAATGAGCAAGCACAGTTACTCCCCGACATACATACATCCAAGTTCAGTTCTGACTGATCGATCATATCTCGAAATGGACGTATGTTAGCATACTCAATTTCTATCATGATTATCTCATTTTTTATTAACCAGCTTTATTACACGATTCTGTAGTTTGTTATTATCTTTTATCTAAGATTCTTCAGTTCATGGACTGATTCATCCAACTTTCAACGAACATTTTGTTAGCTCCTTTGTCAGCACTTGCTGCTTCACCAGTGACTCGAAAGCTGTGCAAGCAATAACTTCTTTTAAATCTACAGAACCAACCATAACTTGTGAAGTTCTTGATGTAATCCTCTCCCGGTCACTCCTTCAAAGTCTCAAAAAGACTTCTAGCCTTTGCCTGAATAATTAGTAAGCTTAGTGGTACACACTTTTTTAATTTGATCTTTCACTGACAGCATCAAAAACCTTTCCATTTCATGGATAAGCCCTGGGTGTTGCTTTGTTATTATTGTAGACTTGGTAACTGCTTCACGTATTTTTCTTTGTCCTTTAAAACTGTGGATGCCATCGAATGGGACAACTGCAGATCACGCGCAATCACATTAACTTTTTTCCTCCTTCATACTGGGTGATTACCTTCATTTCAATCCCAAATCAAGTGTTTTCCTCAGCTTCTTGCCAGATCTATCAACATGTGATGGGTCTTTCCTCTTGCTTGTCATCTTCTTTGGGGTTCAAAACAAAAAAAAGCTCAAATCCAGCACAAAATTAGTTAAGATTCACTTGAATAACACGCTCCTACTGAATGGTAACTGAGCAAAAACTGAGAGAGATGCTGTGATGTACATAATGCCAGGATCATCTGACATTTACTATCATATACACACAGCTGGTAGCACTGGCAGACATACGACTAAGGGTAATTTTCATATTTATATAAATCTTTCAACGTATATACTTTTCCAGTCATATGTATGGATGGTCATCAGTCAGGGAGCATCTGTATTACCATCATCAATCATCAATATCATTATTGCTGGTATATATGATGGAAATGAAAAGTTTGACAGGTGGTTTGATAAAGTAAGTAATAAAAGAGTAAGAGAGAGGTGTAGCAATGAGAGTGGTTGAGAAAGCTAAAGTGTGTGCTGAAATGGACTGGACATATGGACAGAAAGTGCAAGGAGAGGTTGACATAAAGGATATATATGTCAGAAATGGAGGGAACGAGGTGAAGGGGGTGGCCAAACTGAAGATGGAAAGGTGGGGTGCAAAAAGATTTTGAGTGCTGAGGGTCTGAACATGAAGGATGTGAGTTTGCACTATACGGAGTGAATTGGAGTGATGTAGTATACAAGGGGAGCAACATGATGTTAATGGACTAAACCAGGGCATATGAAGCAGCATGGAGAGACCATGAAAAGGTCAGCAGAAACTGGATGTGAGATAGGGTGTTATGACAAGAATGGAAAAAATCCAACTAGGAGAGTGAGGGAGGATATATCTAATGCTCTGCTTAAAATTCAACTTCTAATGACAATTATCAAGACCAATAATTATAACAAGTTAAGTAAAAGATGGTTCCCTGCACCAATTCAACATTGTAATTCATGATCGTAACATTAAACGATAACCAGATAGACAAGAATTAGGTGTCCCATTGAAAAAAGTAAAGTCATGTACTCTACTAAAATGCTGCACTAAAATTACTAGAAAATTGTGAATCAGTACCATACTAGAATATAGTTATGATTAAAAATCGATATACTAATCACTTTCACAATGGAAAGTTACCAATCAAATGATTTTCTGTTATAATGTGTTTGGTAACACATACTCTCATTGTTCTCATAATTTTCTACTGATAAACACAGACATGGGATGGACATATAAACTTACCATTAACTAAATGATTTTGAAAAGAATTACTGGTGCCAAACGTTAACTTGATTCCTTCATACGCTGAAAAGTAAAATGCATGAGCAGGGCCAGCACCAATAATGACAGCATTCACACCTCCCATCGGTCTTAATATGCCCTCTGAGTTCATCATCTTCACCAAACCCTCTCGAATTGTTCGATATGCCGCTTCAGGTGATGGTGCAAGGCTTTGCATTCTGGTCTGCAAGAACGAGAAAAAGATTACCTTAAAACCTCCTGCGTTCTACATAAAGTATGAATTACCTGTATTACTATAAAAAAATTCCAAATCACATTCAGCCAGTCTTTCAAATCAATCACAAAAAGTATTAATGCATAACAAAATCAATGAATGGCATAAAAAATGTCATACTTTAAAAATGTACTTATAATTCTTTGAATTTGTATTGTTACATTTTCAAATAATCCCATTATCTATGTATCTACATGTTCACCCTATTATTTACATAAACAAATGAAAAACATAACCATAAAAAATATGAACACCAATACAAGAAATTGTCTTTGGATGATAAAACTGACTACAGTAGTAGCATTGTTGATCTGGTTTCCTGCCCAGATGACACAATCAAACTCTGATGATTTATGTGAAATTGATGCATGTTCTTTCCTTCTAGCTGTGTTGTTAGGTTGCTAGTAACATCTATTGATAAGAGATGGAATCATACATCTTCTGGGAACATAAATGAAGGTGTGAGCAATCTGTCCTCATATGATGCAAGTTGCAGTTTACTAATTGGATTCATATGAAGTATGTTGCAAGTGAAGGGTTAACTCTTATGCTTTGAGCCTGACCATAATGATTCATCAGACAACTACCTATTAACTATCACAGATTATATTCCCTCCTGTGTATCATAAACCAGTGATTAAAGAATATTACACTTCCCTGAAATTCATAACATCACTAGTACATCACATAATGATCACAGAATAACATACATGGTCAAATCACATTCCACCACTCATATACTATTCTCTGAACACTATTCAACCTCTGATAAGTGAAACCACTCAATATCCAATCCACAAATAATAGCTATGCAGAGCTGAAGAGGAATTTCACCAACTTTTCTTCTTTGGAGTAAGACAACAAAACTACAAATATGGTTGCATATGAAAAGTAAAGTACTGGCATTCCACACCTGACAAGGCAATTTTTTGTTTCCAAATAAGCTCTGATGAGCAAAACTAAAGCAAGCATACCATGCTTTCCATTAGCTTTAAACATTCAAAATCATGTTGGATTCAATTATCATATTTCCTTCTATATCCAATTATCATATTTCCTTCTATCTCAGTTACTCTCAAATTCCTTAAATGACTGTTTAGTACCATTATAGAACTGTAGTGTTTGCATCTATCCTAAAACACAATGGAAATACCACAGATCACTTACAAATAAAAAGCAGTGTTATCAACATTCTCCAAACTATTCTAATACACTTTCATGCCTTAAACTTGTGTCTCTTCTACTTTTATTCACGGTCAGTAACAGCTTCTCTCAAATTCTGATTCATCTTTCTTCTAAGATCTTCACTCTGAATCATCTTTCTTCTAAATCTTCACGTGCTTTCTTTCAGTAACACATACCCTACCCTTTAACCCTGTAACAACTACAGGCCATCAACATCCACAATTTCATGGCTACATTCTGGGTTGTGGTAGGAATGGGGGCATGAGTGGGTGCTAAACCCTCCTATATGACTATCACCTGCTGACACCACATGGGAGGGGTATGATCTGCTTTTGTAGATGATGCCACATCTGCCAACTTCTGCTAACATACATGACATACAGTATCAGTATAAATGTATAAAGTTAATTATCAAGCACATTCATGAATCATCTAATTTATAAAAGGAAGAAGGCGAGATGATACTCAGTTCATAAGATAGGTGGAAAAAATATATTACAACAAATAAGAAGGCAACATTGTCCACGCATATCTCTGATAACAGTCTAGCAGCATCCCCTCCATGAGTATCACAATACTAGATTTACTTTTATGCTGTTTATCTCTCATTCTGTCTGCATAAAACCATCAGCAAAGGTATAAAAACTCAAATGAAAGGCAAAGGAAAAAAGTGTGAATGCTAAAGGGCTAACTCTTCCATTCAAGGCTTCATATTCTCCTCTCTTTGCCCTCCACTTGTCATTCGTGATGAATGTGTTAAATGGATATATCACGTAACCAGGATCATCTCTAAAATTTGGAATGCCTGGAATCTGGGACAATCTGAATTACAGAATATTCTAAATTTTTGAATAAAAATGCAGAAATTTTGTGTAGCATATACATTTACTACATAACACAAGGCCTAAAATTTTTGATTAAAACAAAGAAATAAATGAAGGCTAAACATAAGTATGGTATACAATAAGGGAAAGGTAAAACAACTGGCAAGACTGTCTCTTGCAGGGTCTAAATTTCTGAATTCCTGATATTTTTCCAAGTATTGGAACTAGGTCCAAAGGCCTTAAATTTACTTAATTTTTCAGAATTTGAGAAATCCAAACTTCAGAGGCCATACTGTATCAGATAACCTTAAAAAAATCAGTTACCCAACATCTCAACTAAACTATTTCAAAATGAATGTTCAGTGGGAATTACCTATATTACTATAAAAAAAATTCCACATTCTGACAAGTCTTTTTAATTCAACACACAAAGTATCAATGCATAACAAAAGCAATATATGCCATAAAAAAATGTCATACTTTAAAAATCTACATATAATTCTTTGAATTCATATTGTTACATTTTCAAATTATTCCTATCAATCACATGATAACCTAATTCAACCCTACCTAACAAAGCTCTCACATTCGATTACTTTACATTACCTATGTGTATCAAAAATGAGACTGTTGCTAGCAACATTTTGTTGCCTTTCACTTTTATATGCTGACCAAATCACACACAGTATATTCCAAAAAATTTTCTGTAGCAAAACTAAATAAGTATGTAGTCTGTTTTATCAAAGCTGGCAATCTTTCCTTCCACCATCTTATTTGAAGCATCATTGAATTACCCAAAGGAAAAATAGAAGAAAATATTGATACTGTAATCAGTTTTCGCAATGAAGCTCAGCTCTTGTTGGATTGTATATTTTTTCTTGAGATTCCATTCTCTAATGCTGTTATAAATGACTTTTTATATACGTTCTATTCATCATGCTTACAAATGATTTTTCACAATCATCATAAACAGAGTACATCCTAGTCTTGAATATCTTTTCCTTATTACACATGATGTTTCCCTTGCTCAAGCACTGTTTCCCATGAGGTAGATTATTTCTGCATACTAGTGATATGATTTTCATACTCCTGTACCATCGCAGATTGCAAAGGATGATTTGCAAATGAGGCTTGTGTATGAATTAATGAGTGGACATAAGGCTCATCCTTTGTTTTTAACGGTACATTGGTAATGCGGGAAATGGTGAATATGGAAAAAATAGTGAAACAAGAGGGGTGCAAGTACAAATTAAACTTTTAACCATCGAGGCACTGGAAATGGCATGTTTTCAATAAGTGATTTTTGAGATTTTCCATTCAAAAGGCTTTCCTTACTTCTCTTGATTTCCATTCACTAATCAACACTAAATCAACTATTAGCTTCAAAACTCTCCCCACTATCAAATATCCTACATTTTCTTTTCTTTCATACTTCACCACGTACCATATTGGTAAGGTAATGCCAGGAACAGATGAAGAAAAGGCCCCATTGGCCAATATCCATTCTTCTACTTCAAAAATTATCCGCATTATTTTCTCTTAACACCAAATCTTCCCTTAGCTTTATAACCCTCCTCACTAACAAGCTAATTTGAATATTTTTCCGTTTTTTTAAATACTTCACCACTTCCAATGTTAATGAGGTAGTGCCAGGAACAGAGAGAGAAAAAGCCTTATTCACTTACATCCACTCTCATACTAAAGCAATTCTTTATACAATTTTCCTTCAGCATGAAAAAAACAACCAATTCAGCTATGCATCAGAACTATCTCTGAATATCAAGTGTTTCTGATATGCAGTATATAAAACAAAAATCAAAAGTAGTTTAATCATTAGTAGATGTGCATTTTCTAGGTCTATGATCTGTGTTCTGTTCTTCTGGAATTCTTATTGTCACTGTAAAATGATTTTACAATGTGGAAGTTTTCATTTCTCATTCTTTCAACCTATTTTTGATAATAAATTACTCATTAGTAGTAAGGTTATGAGGGAGTTAGGTTTGAGAATAATAAAATACATAAAAATAAAGATAATATTCTTTTAAGACTGCAGATGACATGATGGTTCTGTTAATGATGAAATTCCATTATTAGTACTGTACTGTACTTAATCTACTGGATCCATGGATCATTTGGTTTGAGAGGTAAATGGTCAGTTCTAATGTCTATAGAGGTGACAGAAACTGAATGTGTGGACTGGACTGGATCCCTTAAGCAATAATTCGATCCATGTATTTTTAAAGTCTAAAAAATCTGAACTCACTTAAAACATTAGCAAAACTTGGATTCAGTTAGATTCAAAAGATATAATGCAAGGCAGTATGCATAAATATAGGAAAATATCATTTCTAGACTGTGGAACTGAGCTATTTGAGAGAAGGATATAGTATGACAAGACAGAATGTTGAAAGAAATGAGTGGTTGTATGAGATTTGGTAAGGCAGAAAAAAAGGTGGGTGAGGGGGGGGAATAACTAGTGGAGTGGAAGAGTGAAGCAAACATAATACTTTGGGATGAGATGGCCACATGGAAAGAATGTAAGATGGGAAGTTTACAAGGAAAGCGTATGACAGTACAATTAACGGGGTTGGTGTGAGAAAGACCACCGGTGACATGGGGAAACAGAATGCAAGTGTAATGAAAGAAGAAAAATGATGGAGGAATCTGCAAAATGCTGTGTGTAAGGGAATCTGTGGCATGCTGTATGCGAGTGAATCTGTGGAATAATGAAAGAACAAGGATAACAGGAGACTCTTGTTGCTATGGCTACCCCCTTGATGGGACATCCTGGAGGAATGGGGACCAATGATATAAATAGATAAACAGATAGATAGGAATTTCTAGACCTCCACAGGAAAGTTTTCTTGCATCACTACTTCATCAATTTTGTATACTGACTTACAAAATGAAACAATTTTGTATACTGACATACTAAATGAATAAAGCTCTATCAAATCTGAAAAAACCACCAGGTAAATACTTGAAGTTAGCTATCCACAGAATGGTCACTTTTCTAATGTCCACATAAATAGTGCAAAGACATCAGAAAATCATGTTGGGTAGATCTTGATGAATGTGGCACAACTAGACTCTTTACACCCTAAACTACTGCTACAGTATGATTTTACCCCATGATATCCCCTCTACATAAATGCCCTGCCCACTTTATGAAAACTTAAAACTGTTGGAGTAGGAAGGGTTAAACCTATATTTCCTCACCCTTCATAAACTGTCAGACTGTAAGTATCCAATGGTATCCCTTTATCTATAATCCCTAATAACCGTGTCCATGAATGATTAAATCACAATAAAAACTCATACAGCATGATATGGAATACTGTATATCATATCACATTATATCATATTTGATCGCTGCTTCCCGCATCAGTGAGGCAGCACCAGGAAACAGACAAAGAATGGCCCATCCACTCATAAAACATGTATATACATAAACACCCATGCATGCACATATGCATACATATACAATCAACATATTTATACACATACATATACATAAATACACATGTACATATTCATACTTGCTTGCCTTCATACATTTTTGACGCCTCCCTGCCCCACATGAAACAGCATCGCTACCCTTTGCTTCAGCGAGGTAGTGCCCGGAAAAAAAAAAAGTCACATTTGTTCACACTCAAGTCTCTAGCTATCATGTATGATGCACAAAAACAACAGCTCATTATCCACATCCAGACTCCACAGACTTTTCCACAGTTTACCCCAGACATTTCACATGCTCTGGTTCAGTCCACTGGGAGCACGTTGACACCGGTATACCACATTGTTCCAATTCACTCTATTCCTTGCCTGAGCCAGGTGCCCATTTTATTGACCAACCCCTAGGGGTGGATGAACAGCTGGGATGACTGTGGACCAGCTGCTACAACCAGGATTAGAACCAATGCACAGGACACTAAGTGGCCCGTGAATGCGTCATAGTCAGGAACACTAACTGCTACACCACAGTGCTTTTTATGCTCGCCTCTAAACCCGTCTCATTTTAAAATCATCTTATGTCAGAGTATTCAGTTTACCATATTTTTCTCTAGATTTAATGTGGCTCTCTAGATTTAACGTGGCTGAGGTGATAATTTCATCAGGTAATCTATCCCAACAGTTCACCACTCTGTGAAAAGTACTTTCTAATGCTTTTAAAACTCTGTATCTTAAAAATCTTGTGATCATTAACAGTTAACTTGTTCCTATTCTCTTGAAAGAACTTTAAGCTATCAATGCTTTCTATTTGTTTCACAGCTAATAAGTTTCTAGTGTAACCCATTTCTCATCTCCCCTAAAGTAATTAATTCGAGATGATTCAATCTCTCTTCATTGGACAGCTTTCTTAATTCTGGAATTTAAAGTGTCTGCAAATTTCCTTAAAAAAGGAAGACCATACCTGAACAGTATACTTCATTTGTGGTCTCACATAACTTTTAAATAACGCTAAGAATGACTCCAAGCACATACAGATGAATGTGCATTTTATCAATCACACCACCCAACTGGCTTTTCTTACTTTAACTGAAATGTGGTTTGTAAATTTCACATCTCCTGTCTTCAGTACTCCCGGTCTTTTCCTCGATTAACAGCCACTAAGGTTTAACCAAACATCTTTCAATCTATCCGTAAATCACCATGACCAAAGTGCATCATCTTACATTTCTCTGAGTGAAATCTTAATTTCTATGGGTCTGATCAAGTCATTAGTCATGGCAAGACTTCTTAAAAAGTATCTGATCTGTCAGCTCTATTGTAATTTTTTGTGTCATCCATGAATAATTAAGATTGATTTTATGTCACTTGGAAGATCATTTACAAATATCTGGAAAAAAATTGGCCCTGGGACTGATCCCTTGAGCATTCCACTTTTCAAGTCAACCCACTTTGACTTCACTCCATCTACTGATACACAGTTTTCTGTTGGTTAAAAATGTCTCAATCCAGCCAGAACAGTCCCACTTACTCCGAATTTGTTAAGCTTATATCACAGTTTCTGGTGACGTACCTGATCAAACACTTTCTTGAAGTCCAGATACACCACATCAACAGACTCACTACTGTCATACAACTTGTCCACTCTTCAAGTCTTTCTAGTATATTTGTCAAACATAACATTCGAAGTATTAATCCATGCTGGTATTTAGTCACTGGTACATTTAATTCATGGTAACCCATAACTGCTGCCTTCATCATTTTTTAGATTTTAACAATGAGGGATGTTACTGATACTCGCCAGTAATTTTCTAATTTTTCTGTTGTCTCCTTTGTACAGTATTGCTGTTACTGCTGCATTTTTCCAATCTTCATACATTCTTTCACTCTATAAAGGATTTGTTAAAAAAAATGTGTGCGGGTTCTGCAGACAATCTGCTGCCTCTAAAAGAATCCTAGGATGAATGCCACCAGGTCACAAAACTAAGTATATACAAAAATTGTATACAGGGAAACAGCAGCAAGAAAAATTAAGGGTTAAATAATGAAAAAAAGATGATCCTTGTAAAAAATTCAGCAGAATCTATGGAAACCTTCCACTGCTGCTAAGATTTACATAGTAAAGTAGTCTGCTGCAGAGGCTAAATTGGAGTGGCTCTATGAGCATACTGGCTGATTATGAGATGGTATGTACAGATACTCAGACAGTCGTCTACGTGGTGACATTTACTAGTAGATGGCCAAAGGTCAATCATTTCATCATGATAAAACAAATAAATCTTGGCTGCTGGTGAGGTTTTCATTAGAGATTTTCCTAGAAGTGTTTCATTCATATCTATATCAATTCATCCCACTTTTTTCCTGACTTTCACATCCCTCCTCATATTTGTATAAAGTAATAAGAGCCAAAACATAAGATGGAACAGATTTCTCCAAATATTTTTATCCTTTCAACTATCTACATTACTGTAGTACATCTAATATTAAGCATTTCTTAATGGGGAATACATAGACTGGTGCATACAACTACCAAAGCCATATCGTCTAACTTTAGAAAATAAGAGTAAAGCTATGACCATGACCCACCCTTAAAGCAAATGTGTCAACTGCTCTGGCCACTACCCGCCATCCCTTGCACTGCTGCCACACACTATTCAATTCCAGATGACATGCATTCAGCGAGAGCCATTTATTAGTAAAGCTGCTTACCTCCTACTTTATTAATCAAGGCCGAAAGAGTGAAGCCTTTGGGAAGAAAAAAAAAAGTTAAATAGACCCTAGGTCTGAGATCGACATTCTTAATAACGCCAGAGCGAATGTCATGACCGGTTTGGACTTGCACCATCAGGAACACTCGGAAGGGCCGATGATTATGTCTCTCACCAGAATTCAACTAAGCAGCTACTATAAATATATAACTGTATACCTTCCCGACACTTAGTTTTGGTGTGGAGCTAAACGTATAAATTCACCGATCACTTAAGTTGTGCAAGTTGGACACTTACAACCCTCCCCCCCTCACTGCCCTGCCCACTTTGAAGATCTTTTTTCTTAGAGTGTAGACGGAAAAAGCAACGTACACTCCATCCTGAAGGTGTTCATGTAACACACCACGTGCAGCCGGGTCTCCATTAACTTAGTAGTATATAACATATGTTAATAGCAGTGTGGTCTAAAAATAAACTTTTCCCGTTGAGCTGGAGAGGTCAACAACTACGTAATCCTAACCTTGGCTACGTTTTCTCTCCTTTCATACAAAAATAACATTCAATGAACATTTGTAGATATTTTCTACTGTTATGTCCTAAACCTACTTCCCGATTGGTTTAGTCACGAATTAAAAAAAAAAAAAAATCATTCACATCTCGAAAACCTGCAGAGGCATTGTTGGAGCACAACTTTTACTAATCTTACAATTTTCTGAAAACCAATTTCGTTTAAACTCTTTTTCTGTAAATTTATACTCAAGCAAAATAATGACAGTCATCTGTGACTAAGGAAAGTATCCAGCGATCTCCGCCACCCTGAGCTAGCTGCACCATTGCTCAAGACCTTATTAAAAAACAGTGTCATACACCATAAGGTAAAAGCAATTCATTTGGTAATCGTGCCACATCATTCTATAGGGGTCTCATGTCCTATCAGTGAATAACAATACGGAATTAACTCACCTTTACTGAATCAATAGGAAACATTACGCAATGCTCCATTACCCCAGCCACTGCTCCGGCCGTCATATGTACACCAACGTTGCTCGTCGGTAAACTCTCATACTCGTCGAAATCCATCGCGCAGGCTATTTACAGAGGGTGAACAACTATACAGCACTAATGACACACAATCCAACGCAAAGCTTGGCCGCTTATCGTCCAAAAAGAGGTGGGAGGGAGGAGAAAGTTTAGGCGGGGTACACAAACACACAAGGCGCAAAAGGCTTGCCCGGAGGAGCGGTGTCTCTCCCACCACAGCCGCCAGCATATTGACCACCACCACACTATGCAGGAGAATTAACACGTGCTGCCGCTCCCCCCTCTACCACCCGAGACCAGGCCACCTCTCCGGTGCTGCCATCTTTATATCCCCTTTTCTCCACTTCCCCCATTATACATCATCGGGTTGAGAGATGACCACTCAAATCTCCACTGGGTGATATATGATGCCGTAGAGCCTTTCTGCCAATACGGTGTAGGTAATACGTCATGAAATAATAGATGGCGCACTAAAACAGATCCTCTGGGTGCGTCTGTTTTGATTCAGAATTCGTCAATTACTCTATATGTAATTCGAACATTAAAGAATTCTTGGCTGCTTGATACTTTACTTGCATTCTTTACAAACATCTGATTATCAAGTACTAAATTGACCCAGAAGCAAAGTTCGATCATTACACAAAACTGAAACAGACGGAGCTCCCACTTCGTCATCTAGATAGGCATTATGGAATGTTATAATAGATAGAGATAAATGACATTAATAACAAAATAATTAGAAAATGGTGAAATTGTGATCTATTTAAACACCAACAAAGAACTGAGGTACTTTATAAGACTAAGAAGCAAAAATGTGTGGATTCGTATCTTCGTTTGGTTTTCAAGCACACACACACGTCTCCACTCCCATTTGCTGTCCCAGATTCACATAGGTGAGTGTGAAAAGGAATTTATAGCATGAATGTCATATCACTCAATGCTCTCGCTTAAGCTGCAGACTCAAAAAAAAACTGTTCCGCTGACAGTCTCTTAAAGCGACTATTTCACACATCTGCAATTTCTCCCTCTCTCTCATTAAACAGAACATATGCCTACCAACAAAGTCTCCTGATGGTATTGTTTTCCACCTTGTTGCGAGTCATGGTGATCTGTGAGCTGACTGAACCGAGAAAAAGGAAGTTGAGAAATGGTGAAGCAATGTTCGTTGTGTATGGCTGCACTGTGAGTGGAATGCTCAAGGCTGAAGACATAATTTTCACTATACTGGATTCAGAAATCAAGGTGTACTCAAAGTCAGCTTTTTTAGCAGTTTTGAAACCATGTCTATCAGTGCAAGCCAAGAATATAGTCACCAAATCTATTTCCATTAGCAATAATTTGACCACAATCTTCTAATACTTCTGTGACCGCTAGATGTCACCTTAACTTTCAGTTACTATTATTATTTTTTCCCATCAAGCTCAATAATAATATCAAACAAACATTTATATAAATACTATCTCTTGTCACGTTGATACGTAACGTTGGACAAAATTTCCTAGAATTTAACGAAAGTGGGAGACCAACCTGTTCCTCGGAACTCACCGCCTGCATAGACTACACACACACACACACACGCGCACACACACACACACTTGGCCGGCCAGGAATTAGAAGCATTGTTGTTGGCTACTCCCAACATGAATAGTTGCATTCTAAACTTGCTCAGTGTCGTGACGGAAGTGCAGTGGTTGGAGTGGAGGCGTCGCTCAAGTCGAGGTCGCCGAGGACAGTGATTAGCGGTTTTGCACAGGTAGAAATACCTCGGATTCCCTTAAGGCGGTCCCCAACCCCCCCCGCGCGCTCTTACTACAGCGCCTCATATGGCAACACAGTGATTGCCATACGCTCTTAAGTAAACCACAAGATCAAAAAACCTCTAACTTTTCGTGGGCAAGACTGGGAGTCATAATGAAGCAACGGTGGACACTACTGTGATAAACGGAAGACCATGGGATGCAGATGTCATACAATGAAATACGACTCAAAATTTTGTTTACTGTATCTTTCTCAGTGATATATTTTTCTTAATGTATGACAGACAGCTGGTTGATTTATCCTATAGTCTTTTAATTTAAGTGTATTCGTCATCTAAGAAATGGGAGTCCGAGAATATAATGTGCCAGATAACGTATAACTATAAACTAACTTTTTCTTTCTTTTTTGTAAAATTCATTCTTGGCCACAGCCAGTTTTCTTTGGAAAAACGGTAAATCTATTTTGAGATGGCCCAAGATGTATAATGTAGGCCACACAACAGACAAATGAGAATATGTATTATCATCATACAACCCCAGAACTCCTTCATGATGGGGTTCCTGGTACTATAACCCCTCAACCCTTTTAACCAGGGAATATACTATTTTTCAGGCTGCGCTACACTCAGCAGGAGGGAAAAAGATAAACTCCTTTGAAGCAAGAAATTCTTTGACAAAACTACTGGGAAGTGACCTCACACGCGAGTTCGATTCTGGCTGTTGGAGGTTTGTATGTTATATATATATATATATATATATATATATATATATATATATATATATATATATATATATATATATATATATATATATATATGTATATATATATATCCTCCCCTCTCAGTTTTTTTTTAATTTTCCAAAAGAAGGAACAGAGAAGGGGGCCAGGTGAGGATGTTCCCTCAAAGGTCCAGTCCTCTGTTCTTGACGCTACCTTGCTAACGCGGGAAATGGCGAATAGTATAAAAAAAAAAAAATATATATATATGTGTGTGTGTGTGTGTGTGTTGCCAGAGTCCGCCTGAATGGGGTTACAGTGAGAATGTAAAGTCACCTTTGGAGATAAAGTCTCGTCAAAGAATTTCTCGCTTCAAAGGAGTTCCCCTCGTTCACCCCATGACTCACCTCCGCTACCATGGTTCCATTCGCTCCCATGTGCACCACTCATAAGTATCTAGAACACTTCACTTCATCCAGTCTTTCTCCATTCAAACTCACACCCCAGCTAACCCGTTCCTCAACCCTGCGGAACCTAATATCTTTGCTTTTATTCACATTTAACTCTCAACTTCTTCCTTTCATACACGCTTCCAAACTCAATCAGCAGCTTCTCCAATTTCTGGCTCGAACCTTCCACCAGTGCTGTATCATCAGCAAACAGTAACTGACTCACTTCACAGGCCCTCTCATCCCATACAGACTGGATAATCGCCCCTCCCTCCAAGACTTTCGCATTCATCTCGCACACCATCCCATCCATTGACAAACTGAACAAGCTTCGTTACATCACACACCTCTGCTGCAGACCGACCATCATTTGAAACCACTCAGTCTCCTCTCTTCCTACTCGCACACATGCCTTATACCCTTGATGAAAAGTTCCTTCTGCTTCTAGCAGCTGCCCTCCCCACACTGTATATTCTTAAGAACCTCCACAAGGCATCTCTATCAACTCTTATACATCTCCCAATCATTTGCACTCCTTTCCTGTAAGTGCCGCCCAAACGCCTCTATTTTCTCTTTCACTAGCAGCTTTGCTTCTTCATTCCACCACCCACTACCCTTTCTAATCTGCCTACCTCTCACCTCTCTCATGGCAAAAGCATCTCTCGCATATGCCAGCACTGTTATCCTGGTGAAGAATTATATGGTAGGGATATGTATGGTGAGGAGTTGTATGGCGGGAAACTTTATGGTGGGGGTGTATGGTAGGGAGCTGTATGGGGAAGAGGAGTATAGTGAGGAGTTGTATAGTAGAGAGTTGTATAGTGGGGAGATGTATGGTGAGGAATTGTATGGTGGAGAGTTGTATGGTGAGGAGTTGTATAGTGGAGAGTTGTGTAGTGGGGAGATGTATGGTGAGGAATTGTATGGTGGAGAGTTATATGGTTGGTAGTAAGTTAGTTCTGTGATCAAATCATCACATGTTGCAGCTGAAGGCTCTGTCTGGCGGGGGCAGTTGTCCGTTGGTATGTTTGATGAACAGCTGTCGGGCGAAGTGTTGCTTGTTTATAGGATTTGTGTGGCACACACACACACACACACACACACACAGAGGAGTAAGAACTTGTTACATATACAGAAAGGTTGGGTGATTGGGCAACACGAATGCAAAAAAGCCTCTCCCTGTAACACACACACACACACTGGAAAAAGGTAAAAAGCCAAGGGAGCTAAAGAGGGCAATCATCACCTCTATCTAGAGTATAAGAATGGAGACCGGAGAGAGAGAGAGAGAGAGAGAGAGAGAGAGAGAGAGAGAGAGAGAGAGAGAGAGACGCTGACCCGCAAACCGGCCTCCCTGAGAACTGTGCTCTCGACGGTGCTGGAAGAAGTAATGAGAAAACAAATGAACGGCATCCTGGAAACTGCCCACATGAGAGATGAAACGACTTCAGGAGGGGAAATGCGTAACGGGACCTTCTCCATTTCCACGAGAGAGTGAGCTCTGTTTTGGTCGGAAGAGAAGGCTGGGTTGGACTGTGTGTGGGGGTACATGGTGGACTGCCGGAGAGCACTTGACAGTGCACCACACAGAAGGCTGGGGGGAGATGCTAGATTCTCAAGCTGGCACGAGGAGGAGGAGGAGGAGGAGGATGAGGAGGAGAAGACTCCCTCAACGGATGGAAGGTTATCTCAGTAGGAGGAGGGCGCAAAGGACGCGTGGCAGGAGAGCCTTCTCGTCACAGGATGAGGTCACCAGAGGAGTGCCGCTGGGTTAGGTCTCGGAAAATTGTTCTTGGTTTTTGTGAGTAATTTGCCACATGGATTAGATTAGTCTCTGATTATGCCAAAAGAAATGGGCATCCTATCTGGTTATGCCAGAAGGACTGGTCTCTTACCTCATATGCCACAGAAGGATTGTACTCCTACCTGATTATGCCAGGAGGTTTGTACTCTGACCTGATTATGTCAGAAGGATTAGATTCCTACACGATTATGCTAAAGGACTGGACTCCTTCCTGATTATGCCAGAAGGATTGGAAGCCTACCTGATTATGCCAGAAGGATTGGAAGCCTACCTGATGATGCCAGAAGGATTGGAAGCCTACCTGATGATGCCAGAAGGATTGGAAGCCTACCTGATGATGCCACAAGGATTGGAGGCCTACCTGATGATGCCAGAAGGATTGGAAGCCTACCTGATGATGCCAGAAGGATTGGAAGCCTACCTGATGATGCTAGGATTGGAAGCCTACCTGATGATGCTAGGATTGGAAGCCTACCTGATGATGCCAGAAGGATTGGAAGTCTACCTGATGATGCCAGAAGGATTGGAAGCCTACCTGATGATGCCAGAAGGATTGGAAGCCTACCTGATGATGCCAGAAGGATTGGAAGCCTACCTGATGAAGCCAGAAGGATTGGACTCCATCCTGAATAGGTTTGCTGTGGGAAGAGAAAAACGAGGAGGGTTCCATCGACTTGCGAAAGGACCTATACCAAGTCAAAAGCTGCTGGCTCGATGCATGAACAATGAAATTTAGCCCAAGTTATGTCAGGTAATGAGCATGAGACACAAATGAAAGAAGACTTCATTATGAATCTCATCCAGCAGGAAACAGGCTACAGGAATTGGTCTGTGAGAGGAGCGTGGGAGACAAAATCGTCCTGAATCAGTCGCCAGTCACTTATTAGAAGAGTAAATAAGGCAAATTGTCTTCCGGCAAACTATAGAATATCATTCATGTATATGGTTAAGGATATACTCTCAGCCAGCTGTTCTCATTAGGCCAAAACTAGAGTAAGGCTCTCAAGTTTGGTCACCACAATTAAAGAAGCACACAGAACTAATAGAGAAGGTCTAGAGGAGAGCAACATTGATCATATCGGAATTAAGACTTCATTTAAATGAAAATGCTATTGATCTTAAATTTCCTCGCTCTATGGTGAAGAGCTAGCCTTGTTGACCATGACTCACGCACGGGGACCTCTCAGGTTCGAATTCTGGGCGCTGTAGTCGGCATAAGGCCAGCTCAGCTATTCCACCTTCCCTCGAGGATGGTCGATATTTAGATGCCTAGCTTAGGCTGGGACGTGATTACTTATTTGTGCGTTACGGGGAGAGAGTTTTACACTGTGTTGCCCCGTCTCTTAAACTTGTATATATGTACTATTTGTTTACTCGTATGTATGTATGCATGTAACATATACACACCCTAGCTTATGCCAAGTATCCATGTGTGTATGCATACACGGAAGAGTAAAGACATGGTCCATACACAGGGTGAAGAGATGGGTTAATACGAGCGTAACACTCCCTGCCCGTAACATACAAATTGTAAACATACACATCTGTGGAGGACAGAAGAGAAAGGGGTTACCTGATCGGAGTCATCAAGTTTCCAGACCACTTGGACAACGTCATGAGTGAACTGTTCTTCATGAGATGCAGTGACAAGAGTAAACAGAGGCCATGAATGAGGGGTGGTCTGAACACAATCGTAGGTTTTTAAAACATATTGATGACGCAGAGAGTGAAAAGTTCCTCAAGGTGTATGGAGAGAAAAACCAGACGACGTAAAATATGATTAAGCAAAAAAATTTTTGCAACGATGTTAAGAAGTACCCCTGTAGTTTAGAAGTGGTGGATGAATGGAATAAAAATAACTGAAGGCATGATTAATACAAACAGTATACATAAGTTGAAGTTATATGATGAAAGAGAATGTGTGAGAGATGGGGGCCCCCCACGAACGTAAAACTCCTTCCTTGTACAGTACAAATAAGCAATGATAAAAAGCTAAGCAAGAGGCTTCTTAATAAGGAAGCACAGGTTAGTTTTTATATTGGGTTACTTTACAAACGGAACAGGATCAACATAGAAACGGTGAACACCAGTAGTACACAAACGTTTCAAAAAGGGAACTTGGTGGCACAGAAAGTTTTAGGAGATGGGACCGTCGTCACTAGTGCAGACAAACTTGGCCTTCACTTTCGGCGACGAGCAACATCACAATGGGAAAGTCAGAAAACATAGAAAATGTCGTGGTCTATGAGGTCCACTACTGGAGGACAGTAACAATAGCGTAATACAGTTTGGTAAAGCTCATGGCTCCTCCCCACCCTCCGCCATATCAGACGGTAGGAAATTGTCAATTATTCCTAACCAACGGTCTATAGCACGGTTGCTATGGAGCTATATGATAACCGGGCCCATGACTATTTTTTTTTTTTCCAGTAAGGCCCGGTTAATGAGAAGTGCATTGAAGCTGACCTGTGTGTGGTTTTGATACGATAAAGCCAACTGCCCAATGTTAATTTTTTTTATTTATCTATTTTCCACAGATATTTGAATGAAGTTACCTCTTTATTCTTGCACAGATAAACAGACCTAGTAGGGGATTGGTAATGCTTTGACTACTAAGTCTTGGGTAGGTTTTGGCAAGAGAAGGTAAGATAGAATAGAGGCAATGACATTTGTTATGGTTGATCAGTTGATCAAACAGATAAGATGATCCGTTTGAACAGCTCGCATGTAAACGACTTTATGTCATGCAGTTATTCATCTTTTTTCCCCCCCTTTAGTCGGAGGCTCCAATAAAGGACTAAAGTCCACGTCAAGGCCGGGTCTTATTTGAAATATATGTTAATAAAAAGGATAAAGAAGAGATAAGGAAAGGTATTTAAGAATTTTGGAGGCAGTGAGAAACCTGTCTCTTAAAATGTGCCAAGTCATAGCTGTTGGGAAAGACATGAGAGGGTAGAGAGTTCCAAAGTTTCGAGGAGTAAGTCAAGAAACAGATTTCAAAACTGCCGCCCACTCTTAAGATGCCAACGGCCACACAGTAATCATGTGACGCATCAGCTTGCCAAGTACTGCGTGGTCTAGCTAATGGTGTAGGCACACAAGCTGCCGCCAGCTGTCGGGAGCAAAAGCCAAAGTGACACATATCGGAAAAGGAAAGTGAACCAACACTGCTGCGTAGAGGAACCGTCAAAAGAGAGACGAAAGTTGAGGAATTTTCGATAGAGAGCTGGAGAGACACTGAGTCTCGGAGGCATTTAAAACAACCAGCCAGGTTCGTCTACCCTACTGAGATACCATGTCCGAGTTCATTGAGGAAATTGTGTCGAGACGAGATGCAATTCGACTGAGAAAAAGAAACAGCAGATCCGAAGGATGCAGTGTGCTCGTCAGCGTATGAGTGCATTTGTTTATCAACCAACCTTTATGTTCTTGTAATTCTTTTCTCCAAGAACAGCGAACCGTTAGTAAGCGTCGCTGTTCTTAGAAGGGTCTTGTCTTGTGTTTGTTCGCTAGGTTTGTATACCTCCCCTTTAACCCCCGCTATCTAACCTACCTTTGAGAAACGGTTTGGGGGGCGAGGAGAGAGTGGGCGAATCTTTGGGTAACTAGGAGCTCCCCAGGTTGGTTGGTTACTGGGCTTTTAGGCCAATCGACTGCCAAGGTCATTAAGGGCGTCAACAAGTTATAGCCACCAGACGAAATACAAACTTAATCTCCAAGTATTCTGGGTCATTCTAAGACCAAACGCGCTTTGACTACATGACCCCTCACTTTGTTGACTGACTCTTAGGGTTTTAAAGTCTATCAACAGGGTCATTCAAGCCATCGACACCAACAAATGCAATAATTTTTCCCACCCTCAGGTATTAAATACAATATCAAGAAACACACTAATCGCTCTCACTTGCATATATGGCCCTCACCTTGATCGCAGAGCAAGTGTGGAAAAATATGTGTCGGGGTTGTACACTCACAGCCAAGTGTCCTGCCTCAACATCATGTATACCCTAAAACGGTTTAAGAGTTTGAAAGATTTGAAAACCACACACTTTACTAGAAGATTTGAAATATATATATATATATATATATATATATATATATATATATATATATATATATATATATATTATCCCTGGGGATAAGGGAGAAAGAATACTTCCCACGTATTCCCTGCGTGTCGTAGAAGGCAACTAAAAGGGGAGGGAGCGGGGGGCTGGAAATCCTCCCCTCTCGTTTTTTTTTTAATTTTCCAAAAGAAGGAACAGAGAATTGGGCCAGGTGAGGGTGTTCCCTCAAGGGCCCAGTCCTCTGTTCTTAACGCTACCTCGCTAATGCGGGAAATGGCGAATAGTTTGGCAAAAAAAAAAAAAAAAAATATTATATATATATATATATATATATATATATATATATTTTTTTTTTTTCTTGATATCCCCATGTTTTTGCAGAGTTGAGCTTTACGGAATATGAGAACAACAAAAAACACTTGTTTGACATTATCTACAATAGTAAGTTAATCTCCGGTTTAAGAAATTCTCGGGTAGTTAATTACAAATTAATAACAACGCACGCACGCACACACACACACATAAATGTAGGGTAGATGTCGACTCCAGAGAGAGAGAGAGAGAGGAACACTCACAACACTAAAGAATCAGAGGGTTCAAACAGTGGTAAAATAATGCAAGAGCTGGGTGTGAGGCTGGATTTTACGTGCACTGTCAGCGAAAAACGTACCAGGGAAAGAAGCCTAGTTGACGCTGTCTTGCGAAGGAGACCACCGACAAGTAGGAAAGAAAGGACAGGGGAGAAATAGGATCTGAATTCCCTGATTGATGCCAGGCTGTTCAATGTGTATGCAAAGGAGAGAATAACATCTAATACATATTCAGTAACTATTTGGATGACATGTAATCCTATATAGGAGATATACAGGAACCTGTAACAAATACTCAAAAATACCGAACATACGACTGTAATTGCAAGTATAGGTAATTCTGGCAGTGTGAAGGTCCTCGTACTTTTTTATGGGTACTGTCTGGGTGTACTGGGATCCACGAGAGAATGAGCCACTGGGTTTTGAGATTACTGTAGCCCGTGTCAAGCAGCCCTCTCACATCAACACACCGGGTCAGGTAACACACAGCGACCAATGGACCTATCAAGTTCTGGATCATATTTTCACGTACAATAGCCTGGAGATAATCATAACATTAAAAAAAAGTACCGTATATGATATACCACTTGGGAAGACTGATTATGTGGTGGTCGAATTTGAGTATAAATATAATGCGTAAATACTAAAGGAAAAGCATAGGTGAATTCAGGTACCAAAGAAATGTACAAGGGAGGAGAGTATGTGGAGTTCATAAACTGGGAACTGATACGTTTCAGCCTTAGTATAAATTAGTGGTTTAGTAATGGAGTTATTGGATGGGTACCAGTGTGAGAGAAGGGGAAATGGTGACTGGTCATACAGGTGTGATTCAACATCTGTGAAGGTCAAAGGCAAGTGGAGGTATGCCATGAGAACAGTATTTTAAAGGTACAAGATGACAGGGGAATGCTGCCGAATGCATAGCAATTATGAAAAAAAAAAAAAACAGATTATATAGCGTTAAATTCTACGTCTCAAAATGTATGCATTGTTGGATACACGACTGGATTGCAATCAAGCTACAATGAAAGGCAAGCACTGATATCATCCCACGAAGCCAGGTGAGTCAGCCAGCCCTCACGGGATGTCCGGGAGTGTCCCGTTCTTGATGTGTTCATCTCAACGAGATAAAACCCACGGAAATAATTATCACCGTCGGGTTTTGTGATGTCTCATTATCCATCAAAGCATCTAATGTATTTCACATTGGTACTGGCGTCCCAGATATCACAAGATACTGATTATATCACTCTAGACTCTAGAGAATGCAGGATATGGCCTTAGGGGATTTAATGTCAGACCTTTCCGGGCCTCAATGTGTAGGATACATTCGCGCCGAGCAGAAACCAGGCGTATTCTTGTTTTCTTTGAACCAAACTGATTTTCATACTCAAAGACTGGCATCCCTATAAGATACAAACAGCATCAAGGAGCTATACCCGTATGATGTAAATTCATATGCATATGTGTGATGGGTACAGGGGCCTGGAAATATCTGGCTAGTGTAATCAACGAACGAAGAGACAACCGGGGGAACAAACTGAAGAGTGTAGGGACTAACTGAATGTGAGGCAGTGTGGCTTTAATGGCAAGAGATAATGAGAAATTTCTGGGCTTTATGAAAGAGAGCACCATCCTTTGAGGAAGGAAGGAAGTAAACGTGGACTGTATATATGTCCTGGAAGACGTATTTACACCAACACCCACTGGAGTTAGATAGAGAACCTTGAGCTCCAGGCAGGTATTGAGGAGGAGGGTTTCAAGTCGGAGGGAACACAGGGTGAATCCACAATTCTTTTCTGAGTAAAAACATCTTTCTGTGATCAATCAACTGAGCTACGTAGGGTTGTGGTGCCGCTAATACCTCTTATTTTGACTATGAATAGCCAGACAGGCACAAATCATGTTTGTTTTTTTTTAAGCTGTAGTCATGGATGGAAGGGGGAAAAGTAGAAAGCTTGCTTTCAAAGAAGGACTAATCATTCTTGTGGCAAAGATATGAGATGGCTAAGAAAAAAAAAAAAGATCTAAATCTTGGTAGTGGAGAAGAAACAGACATTGCAACAACTCGACCTTGAGTTCTCAAAGGTTATACAGCAATCATGTGACCCACTGGACGTCAAGCTGACGATAGAGGAACAGGAATACTCCTGGTTATGACGAGGGACTTTGATATGTTCTGATACTGGCCTAGTGCATGGTTTGCGAAACGAATGTAAACTGAAGAGAGAAAATAAAATCAGATATCAACAAACAGGTATTAACACACACACACACACACACACACACACAAAAGCTAGTGTGTGTGTGTGTGTGTGTGTAAGAAGTAAAGACATGGTACAAAACCAGGTTAAAAAAAACAAAGGTCAACACGAGTGTACAGCTCTCTCCCCGAGACATACAAATAGTGATCACACAAACGTTTGATCAATGCATGTTACCAAAAATGGAGATATGAAGGCTGACGAATCAACACTGCTGGAATTAGGAGACAAGTGGCTGCTTCAGAAAAAAAGAACATTAAAGAAGGAATGGGCTGAAAAAAAAAAACTGTATTCCAACAAATAGGAAAGGGTAGAGATGGAAGAGACACTGTGTAAAAGCCTTTTAGAGGCGACAGACGTGTCAAATGTTTCTGAGATCAAGGGAATAAAGAGAATTGGGAGATGTAGTCAAGGCATGAGGGGAGGACCAGTAACGATTACTTCCATTATACTTTGTGTTGCCTCGAAGGACTATACTAGGCTAGCAAACTTAAAAGTAACGAAGACTTAGGCTAACAAGCTTAAAGCTTAAAAGTAACGAAGACTAGGCTAACGCACTTAAAAGTGATGAAAACTAGGCTAGCAAACTTAAAAGTAACGAAGACTAGGCTAGCAAACTTAAAAGTAACGAAGACTAGGCTAGCAAACTTAAAAGTAACGAAGACTAGGCTAACAAACTTAAAATCAAAGACTAGGTTAGCAAACTTAAAAGTAACGAAAACTAGGCTAGCAAACTTAAAAGTAACGAAGACTAGGCTAAGAAACTTAAAAGTAACAAAGACTAGGCTAGCAAACTTAAAAGTAACAAAGAATTCAGCAGGGTACAATAGGGTATTCATCATGACAGACTGTGGGAAGAAAGAGAGAGGAGGAAAGAAGTCAACAGGAAGAATGCAATAAATGGTCAACAGGAAAAGAAGTTCCACAGGGCAGACAATGCCTGTTGGCACCTCAGAGAGGTGAAGAACGTTTTGATGCGAGTGTCAGACTGAATACAATGTACACAAATACAAACGGAGTAGCATTAAATGGTAAATGGCTGGAGCTGAAAGATTGAGTTAGGGTATAACAAACCTGATATTGTCGGAGTTGTGGGGCCAACACTTACCAAAGAGATAACATCTCACCTGTCATGTCCAGAGGGGTACATGATAGAAGAGCAAGAAAAGACAAAGGAGTGGGATGGATTGGCCTTCTTGATAAGAGAGAGACTCGGGTTTCAGGAAATATTGGAAGATGGCCCATTCATGCAATACATAAAGTGAAAGTAAATTCACGAATAAACTGCATTGCAGTATTGAAAGATTACCACTCTCCAATTAAACTTATGAACCCAGAGAAATATACAAAGAAAACAAGTAAGGAACATCAGGATGTTACTTGAAGTGTACGTACAACACACACACACGCACACTCAGAGATGGGAAGTCCAAGAAACAGACCAAGAGAATTGTAGAT
This sequence comes from Panulirus ornatus, assembly GCF_036320965.1. Classification (NCBI taxonomy): domain Eukaryota; kingdom Metazoa; phylum Arthropoda; class Malacostraca; order Decapoda; family Palinuridae; genus Panulirus; species Panulirus ornatus. Next base: position 48,359,872 of record NC_092232.1, read on the forward strand.
TCCCTTGGATACGACGATTTGTGGGGACACGATTTCTGAGAGTACGCAGTAAAAATTTCCTGTATCAACGTATCACTGAGTAAACTGAAGTCTGAGAATATATTACATCATCATTATCAGATCTTATTCTCACATACAGCTGTATGGGAACTGAAACTATCGTGCATGGTACGCGGACTGAAAAAGTGATCATATGATGCTAAAATTTGATTTCGTGGTAAACTAGGACTTGGGATGACGGTATCTTTGAAGAGGGGATATGATCAAGGAAACTACACAGAGCTAAATAACCTTTATAGTGCAATAACTGAATAAACGGAGTAACGAAACTGAATGATAGTAGAGAAAGTACTTGTAAAACTCTCTTTCCGCATCGTACACATAGGTACTTACAGTCAGATACAGACATACGTAGGTAAACGCATTCCAACACACACACACCACCTTACTAAACAACAACCCCTGAAGTAGAGGAACACTGATACAGGAAACAGAGTCGAAAAGCTTGAACAAGTGGGCTTCCAGCGTCCCTCGAGTTAATGACCCCTTCAATAATGAAGCAGCTCAGCTTATTAGCAGTTACTTCATCATCGGCAAGAAACTCCTCCATCTCGGTAACACCTGCCTGCCTCCAAGCCAAATGCCTAACCTTAACCCCTCCCCTATCCTCGAGTTAGTGAAAGTTTTTGACATCGCTTGACACTTACACAGTTTCTACACTGATGAAACTCTCTTACGTTTTCCCAGAGTTAGCTACAGCCCTCTACACCACCACCAGTGCTTCCAGCCAGGTTTCATAATGCCTAAATTACAGGAAAACGATTAATTTTTCCCTGATACCGACGTCAGCAAGCCGCTTAGTCTGACCCAGTGAGCTGCGTCCCCACTGCCATGGCCTTGATTCCCAGCTTACTCACTGAAAGTTTCGTGTTTGCTTGGGTTTAGACACATTTCTATGGCGAACTTTGTAATCCCTCGCGAGTTTGTTGATATATAAGGACCTCTTCTCACCCACTGCTTCGTTAGCTTCCTTGACTTGACCCCGTAAAATCTCTAACTCTCTCCTATGCTGACCTTCCTAAGGCTTCCGACCGAGTCAGTCACAACGTATTCACCAACAAAGTCATCAGTTCTGGGATGCGAAGTTCACCCTAAGCTTTGAACTCTCTCAGTGAACGTCGTTGGACTTCAAGCTCCCGAGGGGGTCATATCCACCTTCCAGGCCCTCAATTGTGGTGAGCCGCCACAGGTCACAAAGATGGGACTTTTGCTCTTCCTCATTTTCATGTTTAATGACCTAGTGGACACACTCAATGGGGGAAAATACTTCGACGACTGTGCTACTGGCATGAGCGTTAACAACACGTCTCCCGACTATATCGGCCTCCAGACCATCCTCACCAGCCTCTACAACTCGAGCACAGTTACATACACATCATCCTCACGTTCGTCATCGTCCCACTCCCGATCGTCTCAGTAGGACCCAGCCCCCTCCATGTGGCTGAGTCCACTGAGCTTCACAGAGTCAGTTTGGACGATGACAAACTTCAGGTGGGAGGAACACGTCTGGAACAATCATGAAATCCTCCAGTTACCGTCTCTACATTCTTCCTTGGCTCAAGACACTTGGGTCTCCTCCACGTGAAGTTAGCAACGTACACATAGCTTTCGTTCCTCCCAGGCTGCTACTTCACGACAGGAGGAATCAGAGGTATAGAAACGAGGCGTGCAAGAACGTTCGTACCTCTTACACCACCTGTGCACTTTAGCATACAGACCCCCTCCCGACTATCTTCCACTATCACTCGGACCTCTTCACACAGTTCGAAATGAAGCTGCTTCACAGTTCTTACCTCCATCCCCTCTGTCAGCTGACATCCCTTGTACTCGAGTGGCACAGTCCCCCCCCCCCCCCCCCCCACACACACACACACACAACACACACAACTGCGTCGAACCCAGACGAACCCGTGCACATTGCCACCCCAACCGTTGGGAGAGCATGTGATTTCTGTCATACTATTCGATTCCTATCACAAACAGGATCATGATCGCACAATCTAGTAAACCATTCGTTATGTGTACTTCCCGCGTATTCCCCCGTTACAATTAGGCTGTAAAGTAAGAGTCAAATCTACGTAGACCGTCTGCACAATATCTTTTTTTTTTCGACCATGTTAATTGTTGGACTCAGTTTTCCTGTATAATTGTAGCCTTGACCTCAGTTATTTTAAATCTACCATTATCATCACTATTATTATTATTATTATCATCATTATCATTATTATCATTATCTTTATTGTTGTTACGATTATCATCATTGTTGCTTACGCACACTTATAATCCCAAGCAGACATGGATGGAAATACAGAACGTGCAACTTAAAAGACATAAGCGCACTGTAATTTTGATAACCTTGAGATTAATGTGATGAGGTCACGAAGTGCGGGTGACCCTCCCCCCTCAAAGGTCACCTGCACCTGACTCCTGCGACAGGTGAGTGGCTCTGGGTTTGCAGTAGTACCACGCCAACCCACCATTGTCGTGGTCGTTGTGGACGTCCACATTCGAGACTTTCCTTCGTCAAACGTACCTTCAACGAAGACCACGACCCCCCCAAGCAGGTCAGGCAGTGAAGTATGTAGAGCACATCACTTGGTGGGGTTTGCCCGGTGTTGAGCAACAACGTTCTCGGAACTTGACGTCACCTTATTACGGACGAAGCGGTGAATGTGCATATACGACTGCCGGGGACGTGAGCATGAATACCCGACCTCTGCTCTCAGGCGGAGTCGCCAGGTATACAGCTGCTGCTGCTGCTGGTGCACAACACCTCCTCCTCTTCCCTCCTCCTCCTCCTTCTCATGCTAAGGTGTGGGAGACTTGTTGCCAACCCGTGGCCTAGTACGGTGTGTGTGTGTGTGTGTGTGTGTGTGTGTGTGTGTGTGTGTGTGTGTGTGCAATCAGGCCATCGTCCTGGGTTCGCGTATAATATGTGTCATGATGGATGGTGACAGTGTGGTGATGAATGATTGCATGGTGTAGAATGGTGGCAGTAATGGCAACGAATGGTGACACTTAGTCATGATGGATGGTGACAGTGTGCGGAATTAATGGTGGCAGTTTATATAATGAAACTTGATAGTGCATGCAATGGGTGGCAACAATGTATATAGTTAATGCTGGCATTAACAGGCATTATATATATATAAATATATATATATATATATATATATATATATATATATATATATATATATATATATATATATATATATATATATATATATATATATATATTCCCTGGGGATAGGGGAGAAAGAATACTTCCCACGTATTCCCTGCGTGTCGTAGAAGGCGACTAAAAGGGGAGGGAGCGGGGGGCTGGAAATCCTCCCCTCTCGTTTTTTTTTTTAATTTTCCAAAAGAAGGAACAGAGGGGGCCAGGTGAGGATATTCCAAAAAAGGCCCAGTCCTCTGTTCTTAGCGCTACCTCGCTAACGCGGGAAATGGCGAATAGTATGAAAAAAAAGAAAGAAATATATATTATATATATATATATATATATATATATATATATATATATATATATATATATATATATATATTCTTTCTTTTTCATACTATTCGCCATTTCCCGCATTAGCGAGGTAGCGTTAAGAACAGAGGACTGGGCCTTTGAGGGAATATCCTCACCTGGCCCCCTTCTCTGTTCCTTCTTTTGGAAAAAAAAAAAAAAAAAGAAAAAAAGGTAGCGTTAAGAACAGATGACTGGGCCTTTGAGGAAATATCCTCACCTGGCCCCCATGTCTGTTCCTTCTTTTGGAAAATGAAAAAAAATGAGAGAGGAGGATTTCCAGCCACCCGCTCCCATATATATATATATATATATATATATATATATATATATATATATATATATATATATATATATATATATATATATATAATGTTGGCAGGAAATATAACGAATGTTGGCAATGTGCATTGAAAGTTAGCAGGGTGTGCTTTGAATGTTGGCAATGTGTGTACTGAAAGTTGGCAGGGTATACGATGAATGTTGGCAGGGTGAACAATAAATGTTGGCAATGTGTGCACTGAAAGCTGGTAGAGTATACGATGAATGTTGGCACTTCGTATACTGAATGGTGGCAGAGTATGTACTGAATGTTGGCAGGGTAAACAATGAATGCTGGCAATGTGTGCACTGAAAATTAGCAGGGTGTGCGATGAATGTTGGCAACGTGTGCACTGAAAGTTGGCACTTGCGTATACATGATGAATGTTGGCACTGCGTATACTTGAATGTTGGCAGGGTATGCGGGGGTGACAATGGAAGGAGGGAAGACAGTAATCATGAGAGGTCAATACATGAGGGAGTACCAGGACTGTCGTAAGACGTGACTGGGGAGGATAATGGGAAGTCCAGCACGGACGCCGAGGGTTGGAGGAGGGTGAGGGAGAGCCAGCTACCACCACCACCAGCCCACGCGCCGATCCCAGCGGCCGCCCCTCCTCCTCCTCCTCCCTCCGCGGTACCGCCCGGAGCCACCGTGCGACACACCCTCCTCCCTCCCTCAAAACGTTCCTCGCAAAACTCCCGCGTTGCATCAGGGACGCTCTGGGATTACCGTCTGCGCCCTCTCTAGGAAAACATAGGTCAGACGGCAAAATGTGAAGAATGCCCGCGAAACGTTCGGTCCCAGGGCGTGTGCGCGCGCGCGTAACTTAAGATTATGGAAATACATGAGCTATTAAGCCGAATGGACGTCATGTTTCGAATATAGTATTTCATCTCTCACTGTTGGCGTTTTAAGAATTCCTTTAAATATGGGTTCTTATGGTTTCTGTCCAATCCAGAGCGAGTGATGGAAGTATACTAAATCCTAGAGGATGATAGTATGATGTTACGGACCCTGGGTATGATAGTATGATGTTACGGACCCTGGGTATGATAATAAGTCTACTACTTGACCTGACCCCATTTAGGACAAGGTACTATGGGTTTTACCGTTTATAACCTCGCTACTATACCGTCGTGCTAATGGATTTACATGGCCTGTACCTCCAAAGAGAACAAAGGAAGAAATGAGAAACAGAGACGTCAAATGGCCTTGAAATCTATAACAGAGAATGTGTCACGCAGGCCCGGGGAGCTGTCACACGTCACCGGCGTTACTTGTGGTCGGTAACACGACACTGGCGTGTGGTGGGGCAGCAGCCGTCCCTGCTCAGGCGACTCCACCGTCACAGGCAGGAGGGTTCTGCTGACGGAACCAACCCCCACGAGAACACCTGCTCCACTTGCTGATCCCCCTTTGAACATGATGGTACGATCCTTGACTGATCCTTGTACGGTGAGGTGAAGGTTCAATATATATATATATATATATATATATATATATATATATATATATATATATATATATATATACATATATATATATATATATTCCCGAGTCCACGGGGAAAATGAAACACGATAAGTTCCCAAGTGCACTTTCGTGTAATAATCACATCATCAGGGGGAGACACAAGAGAGAAATATAACAGTCAGTTGATACACATCGAAGAGACGAAGCTAGGACGCCATTTGGTAAACATGCGATTGTCTTGGACAATCGCATGTTTATCAAATGGCGCAAAATATGTGATCCTTTCCAATATATATATATATATATATATATATATATATATATATATATATATATATATATATATATATATATATATATGAGCCCATCCCCTTCCTACTTGTGCCACTATCAAGATTCGTATTGCATCATGATTTCTTTATTCTTATACTATGTATTTATATCCTTTTTTACTTGTTGGTCATGAAGTTGTGGTATTATACTGTGCAGCGCAATGAAGGCACTGCCAGGCAGCTAGACCAAGCTCTGTGATCAGTAGGGCCGGCCCAGGGCAAAGGATGCTGTAGCCTTAGGTATTTGACTACCACAGTTACCCTTGCGTCAGCCACGACTAGCTAGGCTAGCGGGTGCCTGGCGAAGGAGGTAAGACGAGCGCGTCCTAGGTCCTGGACGGTGCAAACACATTGTTTTAGTTGGTCTGTTTTTGTAAATACGATAAAAAAAAATAATCCAATTACGTTGTTCAGTCTGCCTCTGCGGGAGTATGATGCCAAGCGAAGAAAGTTTTGGAACTGGTGTAGCTAAAACACAGTGGATACGGATGGAGTATCTCAGGATTGTTCACGTTCGCTCAAGTGCACGATTTACATAGGCGACTGACTGACTGCCTACCGCACACAGGAAGTGGTTTACGAGGCTATCTGCTGCATATGTGGAGTGGTTTACGAGGCTATCTGCTGCATATGTGGAGTGGTTTACGAGGCTATCTGCTGCATATGTGGAGTGGTTTATCGAGGCTATCTGCTGCATATGTGGAGTGGTTTATCGAGGCTATCTGCTGCATATGTGGAGTGGTTTATCGAGGCTATCTGCTGCATATGTGGAGTGGTTTAACGAGGCTATCTGCTGCACACATGAAGTGACGAGGCTATGTTACGATGCTATCTGCTGCACATAAGTTGTTCAGGGAGTCATCTGTGGCACACATGAAGCTGTTCGGGAGCCACTTGTGGCACACATGAAGCTGTTCGGGAGCCACCTGTGGCTCACACGAAGCTATTCAAGGGTTGAAATGTTGCATTGCTTAAGCTGGAGACAGGCCGTTTACATTCACCATTAAAAAGTGATGTTGAACCTAGCGATGGATCTGAGAAAAATGGTGTATTAAAAAAAAAAAGTTTAATTTCAACTTTAAAATTGGCTTTAGTTGGCCTGTTAAGTCCAGGCTCTGCCACCCTGGTAAAAATTTTTACAATACACAATACACGTTTCGATGAAACCATACGCCACATCAGTTGTAAACAGTTCCTAAAGTTGGCCTAGGGAGCGAGATGCATGTTCAACTACTCTTCTTATCCTGTGTCTTGTCTTGGTAATTCTTTCACAATGATTTGCTTGAAAATAGGATGTGCTTTGGTGTTACCTGGGGACAGATTAAAGTGTGTAATATTAGCAATTAAGACAGATTCAGTGACATTTCGAGCAGCATCAACCGAGGAAGGGTTCAGTGTGAGTGGTTTGTTAAAGTCTACAGCGTAATCATTTTCTAGCCATTGCTTAGCAACTGCATTACTGTGGTGACATCTACGTGCTGAATGACCATGCCAATAGCATCTGTCTGGCCAATGTATACATCTTTAGATGCCTTGTACCTAACAACGTAAACACTCCCAATTTTCCGATAATTTGGCCTACTTTTATTTAAGATCTTACTAATAGTGTTGTCATATTGTAGGGCAACATTAAAAGCAATGTCTTTTAACGTAATAGCTTTCATACGTGTCGGGGAAAGCCGCAGAAAAAGGCAATATTTTGAATAATAGAAGAATAACTTAGAAATTTAGTAAGTTTTCACAGAAAATATTTACTTTACTCACTCAAAATCATTGGTATGTTTGATATATATCCCTGGTTTGGCGTTTAAACGTATGAACATCATATATGCCGAATATCGGTGAAATTTATCATTTAGACAAAATCTAATTAGCATCTGAAGAACAACTTTCATTGACCAAT
>NC_092232.1:48372481-48382481 GCF_036320965.1 Panulirus ornatus
CCCAATCTGATGCTCTGTACATGCCTTCACCCTCTCAATCAATACCCTCCCATATAGTTTACCAGGAATACTCAACAAACTTATACCTCTGTAATTTGAGCACTCACTCTTATCCCCTTTGCCTTTGTACAATGGCACTATGCACGCATTCCGCCAATCCTCAGGCACCTCACCATGAGTCATACATACATTAAATAACCTTACCAACCAGTCAACAATACAGTCACCCCCTTTTTTAATAAATTCCACTGCAATACCATCCAAACCTGCTGCCTTGCCGGCTTTCATCTTCCGCAAAGCTTTTACTACCTCTTCTCTGTTTACCAAATCATTTTCCCTAACCCTCTCACTTTGCACACCACTTCGACCAAAACACTCTATATCTGCCACTCTGTCATCAGACACATTCAACAAACCTTCAAAATACTCATTCCATCTCCTTCTCACATCACCACTACTTGTTATCACCTCCCCATTTACGCCCTTCACTGAAGTTCCCATTTGCTCCCTTGTCTTACGCACCCTATTTACCTCCTTCCAGAACATCTTTTTATTCTCCCTAAAATTTACCAAATGGCGTCATAGCTTCGTCTCTTCGATGTATATGAACTGACATATTTCTCTCTTGTGTCTCCCCTGATGATGTGATTATTACATATATATATATATATATATATATATATAGAGATGCTCTGTGGAAGGTATTAAGAATATATGGTGTGGGAGGCAAGTTGTTAGAAGCAGTGAAAAGTTTTTATCGAGGATGTAAGGCATGTGTACGTGTAGGAAGAGAGGAAAGTGATTGGTTCTCAGTGAATGTAGGTTTGCGGCAGGGGTGTGTGATGTCTCCATGGTTGTTTAATTTGTTTATGGATGGGGCTGTAAGGGAGGTAAATGCAAGAGTCCTGGAAAGAGGGGCAAGTATGAAGTCTGTTGGGGATGAGAGAGCTTGGGAAGTGAGTCAGTTGTTGTTCGCTGATGATACAGCGCTGGTGGCTGATTCATGTGAGAAACTGCAGAAGCTGGTGACTGAGTTTGGTAAAGTGTGTGGAAGAAGAAAGTTGAGAGTAAATGTGAATAAGAGCAAGGTTATTAGGTACAGTAGGGGTGAGGGTCAAGTCAATTGGGAGGTGAGTTTGAATGGAGAAAAACTGGAGGAAGTGAAGTGTTTTAGATATCTGGGAGTGGATCTGTCAGCGGATGGAACCATGGAAGCGGAAGTGGATCATAGGGTGGGGGAGGGGGCGAAAATTTTGGGAGCCTTGAAAAATGTGTGGAAGTCGAGAACATTATCTCGGAAAGCAAAAATGGGTATGTTTGAGGGAATAGTGGTTCCAACAATGTTGTATGGTTGCGAGGCGTGGGCTATGGATAGAGATGTGCGCAGGAGGATGGATGTGCTGGAAATGAGATGTTTGAGGACAATGTGTGGTGTGAGGTGGTTTGATCGAGTAAGTAACGTAAGGGTAAGAGAGATGTGTGGAAATAAAATGAGCGTGGTTGAGAGAGCAGAAGAGGGTGTTTTGAAATGGTTTGGGCACATGGAGAGAATGAGTGAGGAGAGATTGACCAAGAGGATATATGTGTCGGAGGTGGAGGGAACGAGGAGAAGAGGGAGACCAAATTGGAGGTGGAAAGATGGAGTGAAAAAGATTTTGTGTGATCGGGGCCTGAACATGCAGGAGGGTGAAAGGAGGGCAAGAAATAGAGTGAATTGGAGTCATGTGGTATACAGGGGTTGACGTGCTGTCAGTGGATTGAAGCAAGGCATGTGAAGCGTCTGGGGTAAACCATGGAAAGCTGTGTAGGTATGTATATTTGCGTGTGTGGACGTGTGTATGTACATGTGTATGGGGGGGGGGGGGGGGTGGGGCCATTTCTTTCGTCTGTTTCCTTGCGCTACCTCGCAAACGCGGGAGACAGCGACAAAGTATAAAAAAAAAAAAAAAAAAAAAAAAAAATATATATATATATATATATATATATATATATATATATATATATATATATATATATATATATATATATGTGTGTGTGTGTGTGTGTGTGTGTGTGTGTGTGCGTGTACACATAGCAGGCTTTAAAAGTATCACAGACCAGTGATCAACAAGTGTATACACTGTATACAAAGATTGAGCTGAAGTGTAGGCTTCAGTTAACATATATCTATATAAGACATATATAAAGCATCGAACTCACATGACACCACTTTAAGCACAAACACTTTAAGTTTAAAGCACACAAGTAGTAGTTCACCTGCTTTGCCCTGTATTGACAAGGTAGGCCAATCGCTAACACATCAGACGAAATGTTGCGTAGCTCACATCGAGCTCGACAGTGACTCAGTAGTTCCATTTCTCTGTTCCCTGGAGACCTGAGCATGAACATCAGCTTTATATGTTTAACAACTGCCTTCAGAGAGAGAGAGAGACATGTACACCTTGTAATGGTTTATTTACGAGTCAGAGGAAAGCTGCAGAATAAGGCAATATCTTGAATTATGGCATAATGTCTCAGAAATATTATACATTTATACACATAAAAATTCACTTCACTTGCTAAAAATTAAATGTACATTAGAAAATTACCCCTAATTTGGCGTTTAAACGTAAGAACGTCATATAGGCGGATTATCGATGAAATTTAATATTTAGACAAAATCTAATTAGCATCTGAAGAACAACTTTCATTGACCAATAATATGAAGTAAACAAAATTTAGATTGATGGTACGGCAGCCTAACCTAACCTTACCCCCGTAATACAAAACCTATGGTAAGCTGTCCAGCCGGTGCGACCCAGGCCGGGCCACCAAGACATGGGTTATGGCTGGTATATTGTGGAGAAACACACACATTATACTGATTTATACACACATACATGATCTCGTATATATATATATATATATATATATATATATATATATATATATATATATATATATTTTTTTTTTTTTTTTTTTTTTCTTTTCTTCATACTATTAGCCATTTCCCGCGACAGCGAGGTAGCGTTAAGAACAGAGGACTGGGCCTTTGAGGGAATACCCTCACCTGGCCCCCTTCTCTGTTCCTTCTTTTGGAAAATTAAAAAAAAAAAAAAAAAACGAGAGGGGAGGATTTCCAGCCCCCCCGCTCCCTTCCCTTTTAGTCGCCTTCTACGACACGCAGGGAATACGTGGGAAGTATTCTTTCTCCCCTATCCCCAGGGATAATATATATATATATATATATATATATATATATATATATATATATATATATATATATATATATATATATATGTTTACCAAATGGCGTCCTTGCTTCGTGTCTTCGATGTACATCAACTAACTTACATTTCTCTCTTGTGTTTCCCCTGATGATGTGATTATTAAGCGAAAGTGCACTTGGGAACTTATCGTGTTTCATTTTGCCCGTGGACTCATAGGAATATCTTGATCACGAGCAAAACTGTGACCCTTTCTAATATATATATATATATATATATATATATATATATATATATATATATATATATATATATATATATATATATTCGCCATTTCCCGCGTCAGCGAGGTGGCGTTAAGAACAGAGGACTGAGCCTTCTCTGTTCCTTGTTTTGGAAAATTAGAAAACTGGAGGGGAGGATTTCTTGGGGATAGGGGAGAAAGAATACTTCCCACGTATTCCCTGAGTGTCGTAGAAGGCGACTAAAAGAGGAGGGAGCGGGGGGCTGGAAATCCTCCCCTCTTGTTTTTTTTTTTTTTAATTTTCCTAAAAGAAGGAACAGAGAAGGGGGCCAGGTGAGGATATTCCCTCAGAGGCCCAGTCCTCTGTTCTTAACGCTACCTTGCTAACGCGAGAAATGGCGAATAGTTTGAAAGAAATATATATATATATATATATATATATATATATATATATATATATATATATATATATATATATATATATATATATATATATATATATATATATCTTGGGTGTGGTATCATGTAACACTGAGTCTATTGTTCCAGCAATGTCTCAACAGGTGCAGGTATATTTCGCAACATCTTTTCACAGTTTACGTGCACTGCAAAACGGTTCCTGCTGCTGCCGGGCCTCCAGAAATCTGCTGAGAAATCTTACCTTCAAACGAGTGAGCCACACGTCTCAGTCATCCCAGGAGAAGAGCAGGACACACATCCTGGCCACTGCACTCAGCAGGATGCTACAGTCAGCCTCCCCTGACGCTCATCAGCGATGCAGTGATGCAGGACAGACAAGTGGGGGAGGTTACGGAAGCTATACACACACTGTGGCAGGGTAATACGTGGGGGTCTACTACACTGAGCTGGGAGGGCAGGATGGACGCTGACGTAATACGTGGGGGGGACTACTACACTGAGCTGGGGAGGGCAGGATGGACGCTGACGTAATACGTGGGGGTCTACTACACTGAGCTGGGGAGGGCAGGATGGACGCTGACATAATACGTGGGGGACTACTACACTAAGCTGAGAGGGCAGGGTGGACGCTGACGTAATACGTGGGGGTCTACTACACTGAGCTGGGGAGGGCAGGGTGGACGCTGACGTAATACGTGGGGGGACTACTACACTGAGCTGAGAGGGCAGGGTGGACGCTGACGTAATACGTGGGGGACTACGACACTGAGCTGGGAGGGCAGGATGGACGCTGACGTAATACGTGGGGGACTACTACACTGAGCTGAGAGGGCAGGGTGGACGCTGACGTAATACGTGGGGGTCTACTACACTGAGCTGGGGAGGGCAGGGTGGACGCTGACGTAATACGTGGGGGGTCTACTACACTGAGCTGGGGAGGGCAGGATGGACGCTGACATAATACGTGGGGGACTACTACACTGAGCTGGAAGGGCAGGGTGGACGCTGACGTAATACGTGGGGGGTCTACTACACTGAGCTGGGGAGGGCAGGATGGACGCTGACATAATACGTGGGGGGGGACTACTACACTGAGCTGAGAGGGCAGGGTGGACGCTGACGTAATACGTGGGGGTCTACTACACTGAGCTGGGGAGGGCAGGATGGACGCTGACGTAATACGTGGGGGACTACTACACTGAGCTGGGGAGGGCAGGGTGGACGCTGACGTAATACGTGGGGGTCTACTACACTGAGCTGGGGAGGGCAGGGTGGACGCTGACGTAATACGTGGGGGTCTACTACACTGAGCTGGGGAGGGCAGGATGGACGCTGACGTAATACGTGGGGGACTACTACACTGAGCTGGGGAGGGCAGGGTGGACGCTGACGTAATACTTGGGGGACTACTACACTGAGCTGGGAGGGCAGGGTGGACGCTGACGTAATACTTGGGGGACTACGACACTGAGCTGGGGAGGACAGGATGGACGCTGACGTACCATCCCCTGGCCAAGCAGGCTGTATTGCGACAGCACCGAGACATCCCGACAGGAAATACACGAGAAGGGAGGCGAGTGCGACGCCGTTCTGTGTCGGAAGGGGAGTGGAAATGTCGGGAGCCAACGTGGCAGAGGTCAAGTGAGAGGGAAGTCCGCAACAAGAGAGCACCGACGGGACGCAAGGCTGATACGCCCGCTCTGAAACGTTCGTACGGGGGTTACGACGGAGGGGAAACGGACAATGGCATGACGCAATGCCTATGTGTGCGTGTGTGTGTGTGTGTGTGTGTGAGGGAGGTAGAATAGGAAGGTTGAGAAGCGTCGCTGGATGAATGAGGTTTGCTCCGTGCGCAGACCCGGGTCGCATGGTCATAGCCTACCACAACCCGAACGTTCCCATGAACATGAATATGAATCTCGCCCTTATACAGAAAGAGTCTGGCACTCGCTAGGGGCCAGATGGGGGATAACAAGCCCATCCCCCACTAGGCCCCTCAGTGCTTAGGTCCCTCACCACCTGCTGTGGGCCGCCCTAGAACATAGGGCCCCGCCCCTCCTGAGTTGTAGGGTGGTTTAATCTCAAACAGCAACTTGTCCTCATATGGCTCGCCTCTCGCCCCAGTTGGATTAAGAAGTTCACATTGTACCCCAATAGCGATATATATATATATATATATATATATATATATATATATATATATATATATATATATATATATATATATATATATATATATGGATTGAATCAAGGCATGTGAAGCGTCTGGGGTAAACCATGGAAAGCTGTGTAGGTATGTATATTTGCGTGTGTGGACGTATGTATATACATGTGTATGGGGGTGGGTTGGGCCATTTCTTTCTTCTGTTTCCTTGCGCTACCTCGCAAACGCGGGAGACAGCGACAAAGCAAAAAAAAAAAAAAAAAAAATATATATATATATACATTGTGGTTCGTAATCGTCGTGAAAGCATTTTTTTTTTCTTTTTCTTCTCGGGGACCCTTACGAGAGAGAGAGAGAGAGAGAGAGAGAGAGAGAGAGAGAGAGAGAGAGAGAGAGAGAGAGAGAGAGAGCGTGTGTGGCCGCCGCACCAGCTAGAACCAGTGTCATACAATCAACGCAGCTGATAAAAAGCCGTAACTCACCATCACTCAGTCTGACGGCAGGAGGAGCCAGTCACCACGACCTGGCCACTACAGCAGAGTCACACTCCAGCGCCGAGGACACTTGCCACACAGCTGCGACCTTCTCCTAAACTTAGGCCACTTATTTCATTTCTCTCCGGCTAACTGAGGTGATTGAAGGGAGGGAGGAAGTAGGAGACACAGGAGAGGAAGGGTCAAGTAGAGAACCAGGGGACATTTTGGGAGGAAGGAGGAGAGGAAGAGTCAAGTAGAGAACCAGGGGACATTTTGGGAGGAAGGAGGAGAGGAAGAGTCAAGCAGAGAACCAGGGGACATTTTCTACAGTGTAAACAAGGAAGGAAGGAAGTAGGAGAGGAAGAGTCAAGTAGAGAACCAGGGGACATTTTCTACAGTGTAAACAAGGGAGGGAGGAAGTAGGAGAGACAGGAGAGGAAGAGTCAAGTAGAGAACCAGGGGACATTTTCGAGAGCGTAAACATTTTCTAGAGTGTAAATATGTATTGCGTAGGTTCACGAGAGTGTTAAGCCGCTTTGTTGGATATGTATATGTGTTACGTTACATATGTATACCCCTTAGACACATCAGATGTGTGTATGAATGATGCATAATTGATTTAGAAAGTAGTACCTAAGTTAGTCTGGATATAGCTTGTTCCGTCTCGTTAAATATGAGTGGCATATCACTGAGGGATTAAGGTTTCCAAGAAACTTGTGTTTGTGTCCTATGTCTTGTGTTGCTGTCCAGATAGTGAGTATGTGTGTGTCCTTGTTGTTTATGTCATAATCATTTGTGCTGCTTCTCTTACCCGTGGGGCTGTGCTTGGTGGCTCTTCGGGTGTGTGATCCGTTTCAAGCTTGGTAGAGGCGTGACGAGTTTATTCTTACGGCTACGTTCATTCCACTCTCAGCGGCTTGTAAGCCTGGATAGCTCTCCTTCGTAACGAATGTTGACATGATCAGGACCTACGCCCTTCTACACGAGTATATGTAGAGCGTCGTCTGGTTATTAGATGTAAATACACGTATTTCCTATTGGTTGTATAAACAGTGTTGGTGACAAGGACGCTACCCTTTGGGTTCTCAGTCAAGGAAACTCTGGTGATGCTGAAGACTTTATGGCTATCGTGGCGTCCTCTGGCCAGTGCCCACCTCCAGCTTCAAGAAACCTCCCAGTTGAGCATCGACCTTCCGAAGAAGAATATGTCCCTCGTCTGACCAAACAACAACAGATGCATATGTTCCGAGCTGGAACCGAACTTTTTCAATAGGTGTGTTGACATGGTGCGGTTACATTTCGTCAGTCACGCACCAACAGCACGAAGTAATAAATGGTGTCGTATTTCCTGGCTGATGGTGAGGGGGAATCAAAACACCGCAGCGCACACCCTGGCCAGAGACCCAGTTTTCAGCAAACGTATCTCCACCGGGTCCTTTCGGCCCCGTAGCTACCATTCGACCAGTATCAAGGACGCCTATCTGTGCCCTGTTGATTTATGAGGTAGCATGACTACCCCTACCGCTAGGTTCTTCTCTCAGACACAACCAGAGTCAAACTGTCGCTCTGTTTGTCCTTTGTGTGGTGATTTTAGCTCTCTTGCCTTCGTTGCTCGTCTCCGGGGAAGATGCCCCAAGTGAGTGGCAAGCAAATCAACGTTCCTCCCTCCTCCTACTGCAAGTATTTTAGCCTTCCGAATCACGCTCAACAACCACTTCTCTCCCTGTGTGTGACCTGGCTATATCATTATGCTTGGCTTGTGGTGGGTTACTGCAGTGTGGGCTAGGGATAACCACGTCAGTAGATCTGCTGGACCCAGTTTAAGGTTTGCAGAGAGGAAGCATCCGTCAGTTCTCGTCCAAGTATTTGGCTATGTTTTCATCCTCCTCACGTCTGGCGTGTGAGAGTTCACCCGTATACCAGTGGCCCTCACTGGTTCTTCTGCTAACGTTGGCATCTCATACCCATCGATGGTGGACGATGGTTTTCAACTAGTTCCCCAGGGTTATCAACTGACCGATGCTTCAACTCGCACATCTTTTGACATGTGGAAACCGACATGGCACGGGCGAAACATGCCTCGACCCAAGACCATCTTGGGTGGAAAAAAATAATAGACTAAGATATAGATTAATGAGGGATCCGCTGGTGTCTGATGACCTCACACAATCTTCCTGACGATTCTTTCCCAATCGTTGGCTAAACCGGGTAAGTGTCGTGGCATCCATGGATCCTCCAGAGACGAGGAAGATCCGAGTCTGGCACTACGTCTTCACTCCCTTTCCCTCCACCCTGACGAACCTTGTCCACCACAACACGTGAATGGGGAAGATCGCACATTCCAGAGCCTGGAACGATGTTGTGGCGTTCTGTGCTGGAAATCTACCTGGAAGTTCCTGTAGTGAGTGCTGGGGTCCTAGGCCAAGTCCAACACAAACAATGATGGGGAGGATTACACACCCCAGCGTCATCTCTACTTTCAGAGCCTGGAAAGACGTTCTGGAGTTCTGTACAGGAATCCGTATCTGGAAGTTATCAAAATGTGTGGGGAGATACGTGTTGAGTTCCCCTGGTGTATAAAATATTCCAAAGTATACCATATGATCCAAAGTGGAACGGCTCCATCGGCATTAGCGAAGCCCGTCCAAAAAATTGATCAATAATCTTGGCGTTTAGATCCCACTTCCTGAGTGACATGCCATGTCAAGAGTCTAGTCTTCCTCACAGTCGTGGAGTCCCGAAACATCTGTCTTCTGCAGCGTTACATCGACACCATCTTCATCAGGAGAGATGAGAATCTTCGAGCAAGACCAGGATCCTCCCCTCCACATCCAGGAACGTTAAACATAAGTGTTTCAATTCCTTTAGTGTTATCTTCTATAGGAATACGGTCCTTCGCCTCCGCTCCAAGAACGTGGTATAGTTTCTATCTTCCATAACATGCTCAACATCTACCGATGCATTTCTTAACCTCCTTCAGGTTATGTACGCTCCACCTGGAACCCCATTCCGGTCGGGAGCTGAACCGGTTCGTACCGTGCTTAAGATCCACCCTACCCACGCCGGCATGTGGGGTGATAGCTGGAACGGTGCACACCCGCGCTGGTCCTGTTGGACTGACAACACCTACGCGAAAGGCAACTCATCATGTAAACATCTCGTCGCAGCTCGTTCTCGGCAGCTGTTCCTCCAGGCCTTGGTGTCAACTGTACCCAGTCTGGCTTTATTGAAAGCAAATTCCTTCTCGAACTGAGAAATGTGTCTCCACAGACCTGTCTTGCTTCAAGAATCCTTTCCTGTCTTTTCCTTTATTCTGTCCGGCCACCACGTCTGCCTCGGTACCTTCCGGTGTTCTGTTGTGCTCTACTTTCCTCGAAGGGCTGGCATGTTTTCCTTGATGCCCTTCAACCTTTATGCAAGGGACCTTAGATCTCTGCTGATGTGATGGCTTCAGTTTCTCCAAGTTATTGAAATTTTGGATTGAGATGAC